>NC_137512.1:25435000-25462500 GCF_041902795.1 Electrophorus electricus | reverse complement strand
GAGCGTTCAGTGACAGATAATCCGTTAACAAATGTTAATCTGTTCATCTATGTTAATCTGTTACTCTCTCTTGGGTCGAGATGGAGTTAAGGGCTTGAGTAAAACACTTGGAAACAATTTGGAATTAAGAGAAATGAAACACAATCAGTAAGATTTAAAATGCTGTTACTGTGAGGAAATACCATCACTAGGAATGTTACAATATTGTGAATGCTCAAAACAGTCTGATTCAATTCAGATGAGTCATTACATTTTTTGATCAATTTGATCCAGCATGACAAGGAATAAAGAGCTTGAGTCTCGTTTCAGAATTGTGTCCAAAGACTCGAAACTCGACTCAGACTCATCAGTGTCTTGACTCATCAGTGTCTTGACTCAGGCTCATCAGAGACTTGACTCAGACTAATCAGTGTCTTGACTCAGACTAATCAGTGTCTTGACTCAGGCTTGAGCGCAAATCTTTGTGAACACTGCCGTGATGAGGTCATTTGGGGATTTTAGAGCAGTAAGTGTCATTTGATGATCATGCTATGATAAAAGTGTTTTTTTTCTCTGCAGGTGCTGAAGAATGTTGCATCTCTTTTGGCTCGTGACTTGAGACTTGCTACGCTCCTCATGGCTGGTATCTGGTTTACAGTGGCATTCAGGTAAACCTAAGATGTAAATGAGGTTGTGTGCAGTGATTCAATAATTATTTGTATAAAAATGACAATACCTGTGCAGTGTTGGTCAAGTGTACATGTGCATTGTACATGTGCATTTGTTGTAGTTACTACGGGTTTGTGATGGTGTGTTGTGGTTACTACCAGTTTGTGATGGTGTGTTGTGGTTACTACAGGTTTGTGATGGTGTGCTATAGTTCCTACGGGTTTGTGATGGTGTGCTATAGTTCCTACGGGTTTGTGATGGTGTGTTGTAGGTACTGCGTGTTTGTGATGATGTGTTGTAGTTACTACGGGTTTGTGATGGCGTGTTGTAGGTACTGCGTGTTTGTGATGGTGTGTTGTAGTTACTACGGGTTTGTGATAGTGTGTTGTGGTTCCTACGGGTTTGTGATAGTGTGTTGTGGTTCCTACGGGTTTGTGATGGTGTGTTGTGGTTCCTACGGGTTTGTGATGGTGTGTTGTAGTTACTACCAGTTTGTGATGGTGTGTTGTGGTTACTACGGGTTTGTGATGGTGTGCTATAGTTCCTATGGGTTTGTGATGGTGTGTTGTAGTTACTACCAGTTTGTGATGGTGTGTTGTAGTTCCTACGGGTTTGTGATGGTGTGTTGTAGTTACTACCAGTTTGTGATGGTGTGTTGTAGTTACTACGGGTTTGTGATGGTGTGTTGTAGTTACTACGGGTTTGTGATGGTGTGTTGTAGGTACTGCGTGTTTGTGATGGTGTGTTGTAGTTACTACCAGTTTGTGATGGTGTGTTGTAGTTACTACGGGTTGGTCGTGTGGTTCCCGGACATGATAAAGCATCTCCAGCACGAGGAGTATGATTCCAAGATGAAGGTGTTCTACAGGGAGAGGGTGGAGCGCTTCCATTTCAACTTCTCCTTGGAGAACCAGATCCATAAGGAAGGAGAATACATCAATGACAAGTATGTAATACACACAGCACTTGCGTTAATCAAACATTAGCCACAAAGTTTGCTGTCTAGTTAGATTAGGCCTGAATGATAAGCAGACTGATATATACCTCTCCCACTCAGGTATTCCTGGCCTTGCTCCTGGCTATAGTATAAAGACGTCCATGTACACCTTGATTAGCTGGATAATGTGTGCTTCATTAAGGCTGAAAATAAACACAGAAGAAACTAAATGTCCAGGAGCAGGTCCAGGCCCTCCTGGACTGTGTGTAAGTGCTTTGTTACCTTTCGTGTAGGTTTATCAACCTTGAGATGAAGTCAGTGAAGTTTGAAAACTCACTCTTTGAGGACTGCTATTTTGAAGACATCAAGTCCACAAACACGTTCTTCGAAAACTGCACCATCAGATCCACTGTGTTCTACAACACTGGTCGGTGTTACACGTTACATGTTCCAGGTGCTCCATTACTGTGACCTTTGGCTGATCCTGAGCCTGTTCATCCATTGTTGGCTTTCACAGATCTGTACAAGGAGAAATTCGTTGACTGTAAGATGGAGAACACCTTCTTCAATCACACTAAGAAGGGATGCCATCTGAACTTTGAAGAGCAGAATGACGTCCTCATTTACTTGGTCAGCTTCTTGGGAAGTCTCGCTGTGTTGCCCGGGAATATCATATCAGCCCTGTTCATGGATAAGATCGGCAGGGTTAAAATGATAGGTGAGATTTCTCTGGAATTCTGATGGAAGTTTTAATTACAGATACAGTTCAGATGCATTAAACGGCCAGACGTAAAGGGGTCAAAGGTTAAAGTGTTTTCATTCACACTACTGGAAATTATCAACTCAGAACAGGTTCCATTTGTACCAGAATCAAAATAACAAGTTATCTGCAGATCTGGGTCTCTAGACATCTTTTTTCCAGGGTCAATGTGCCTTAGGGTAGGTCTGTGTGTAGGATTGTAACTAGTAACCTGTGACTGGAAGCCTGAGGATGTGAAGTCCTCATGGGTGTGTCGTGTCTGTCTCTTGACAGGAGGCTCCATGCTTCTCTCTGCTGGCTGCACCTTCTTTCTGTTCATAAGCTTCAGTCAGGCCACCATCATCATCTGGCAGTGCCTGTTCTGTGGGGTTAGCGTGGCAGCCTGGAACGGCATCGAGGTCATCACCGTGGAGCTCTACCCCACCTCCAAAAGGTATGGGAACAGGCCAGCCATGTTTCTTTTTTCACATATCCCATTCGCATAAGGCCGGAATCTTTATGGAGCAGAGTACTGCCAGCAAATGCGTAGGAGCAGAATAAACAGCCAAAAATGACACTGAATTTGATCTTTTCCACCTTAATTCAGCTATTATATATTAACACTGTAGTTTCAGAAATGAACATGCGATACCAGCATGTCTGTATTTAAATCTAAAGTGTAAACTTCTAGTTGATTAAATGTAAATGTATTCTCAGGACAGGGTTTGATGTAGTGACTTCTGATTAATCTCCCGCTAATCTGACCTCTCATCTGACCTCTAACGTGCCCTCTAATCTGACCTCTAACCTGACCTCTAATCTGACCTCTAACTTGACCTCTAATCTGACCTCTCATCTGACCTCTAACCTGCCCTCTAATCTGACCTCTAACCTGCCCTCTAATCTGACCTCTAACCTGACCTCTAATCTGACCTCTCATCTGACCTCTAACCTGCCCTCTAATCTGACCTCTAACCTGACCTCTAATCTGCCTGTTATTATGCCTGTTAATCTGCTCTTCCCCTTTTCCTTACAGGGCCACGGCGTTTGGCCTCCTGAATGCGGTCTGCAAACTGGCAGCCATCTTGGGCAGCTTCATTTTCGCTTCCTTCGTGGGCGTCACCAAAGTGGTTCCCATTCTGCTGTCGTGTGTGGCACTGCTGTGTGGGGGTCTCCTGGCTCTGAAGCTCCCAGAGACCAGAGAGAAGGCCCTGCTGTGAGGAGGGTTACTCCGCCCTGTTCCACGCAGGGGCATGGAGTCGAGGCAGTACAACTACATCTTAATCTCACCAGGCTGAAATTAGTCCACACCAAAAAATGATTTGCCGGACTTGTCTGACCAGCACAGAGCATTCGTCTGACCTGCGAGCTTTAGTGATTCCGTAAAACCCCAATTTAAATCTGACCCAGGACCAAAAGTGAAGACTGCTTACTTAAGAGTGATCTCTCAGACTTACACTTCACATCAGATTAAAAGGTCATCTATCACTTCAATCTCTTAATCCCTTAACTGAATCACCATGAGATTAGAAATCACAGTCTATGTAGAGTATACCCTGAAAGCAACATCCTCTACCTGTTATTTGTCAAATTCTAGGCTGTTGATCAAATATCATGAACCCCCCAGAGCCATTTCATGGTTGTTAAGAAAAGAGAGTTCAGGTACCTTTGAAGATTTATTTATTTATTAAAGAGAGTTCAGGTACCTTTAAGAGTGATTTCTTGTTTTGGTTCATTCTGCTTGCCTCCTCCCACAGAGCCCTAGCTGGTGTGTTCACCCCTCGTCCTGTGTTTGCTATGTTTGCTACAGCTAATGGTCAGCCTGGTGTTCACAGCTATCCCCTGGTGTTTGGTTTTTACAGGGGAGGGTGACTTCACGGCACTCACTTCCATGTTTCTTGTGTGCGGATGAGGAGTGTGTGGTACATGTAGCCTAACTAGCCTCCAGTGCTGTTCTGCTTCAGTAATCTTCGCTAATCTTTACTGTCCTCCTTTCCAGAACTCTTGATGGTTTACCCTGAGTACACAATGGAATCCTCAAAGGCATAAAACATATTTTAAAACATAAAAATGGGTCGAATGTTTGGTGAAATGCTCTAGTTGACCCTGTTAAGGAATCTCACACTAGCTGTTGACTGAGTTGCATGTGATGTTTGTGTCTCCTTCCAGTGTGTTGCTAGCCAAGCGAATGTCTTAACGTCCTGACGTACATCTCACTGTAAATACAACACTGTGTTTTACGCATCGGTTTTCTTAAACACCCCTCATTCTATTCAGTCTGTGCCTCCTTCCACTTACTGAGACAACATATCAACAACCCTGTGTTTCCGTGATGATCGTAAGATCTCTGCTTTTGGGGTTACACATTTGGGAATGCTACTAAAAGAGTAATATGGAAGTGTGTGAACAAGGATCTACACACTGTGGGCCATATTCACTAAGGCCAGGACTGCAGTTCCTAGATCAGTTCTGGCCTTTGCCACTCACTAATGAAGGCCAGGAAAAAAGGAAAAGAAAACTGGTCCTGGATCAGCTCTCCTACTGTAAGTTACTTTATGGCGCTTTAGCAGGATGATGGAAGGTTTGCCTGTATCCACTGTAAAAGCTCCCTGTCATGCTTTTTAGCTGTAAAGCAGGTTTCTAACATTCAAATCTGAATCTGATACTGGCGATAACTTGACCAGTAAGTGATGAGCTGAAGGAGGGAATTAAGGCCGCTGTCCTGGGAGACATAGAAGAGAAAAGGGTATGAACGTAGTGTTTTATCTTTAACTTCGTTTGTATCTGTGTCATCGTCTGATGAAACCATACCACTTTGTGTTTACATTAATGTTTATTGGGGGTTTTTTCAAAGTAAGATCTGACTGTTGTTGGAACAGAGATTTGGTTAAATATGTTTTCTGTTTGAATGTTTTATTTGTGACTGTATTATCATACATAAATAAATTATTAATGATTAATGAAATAAATAAATGATTAATGTGATCTAATGTGTAAAGTTGTTGGCTGTTGGCTGTTGTATTTACTTAAAAATAGAAAGAAAGATTAACTGAATGTTAATTAACAATTAATTGAATTGAAACTGCTCTCTAATCCACATTTAAATAATAATAAGAAGAAGAATGTTACATTTATATAGCGCCTTTCACAGACACGGGAAAAAACATTTCAAATAAATAAATGATTTCAATAGAATTCAGTTAAGTAACTATTAAATAATTGTAGCAGGTTATTATCTGAAGTGTTGCCGTGTAGGCAGTGTCTCATCCAGCGTTAATGCTTCCCATGCTGAAGGCTGTTATTTTTATCACCTGGTTATTTTGGCAGTGGACAGAGCGACCTTGTCACCTTATCCTTCCCTAGGGTTTGAACGGGTGTGTGAAAGGTGGAACGCACACCCATGGGGCTAACCTGCAGTCCCACACTCTTGCGCTTGGTTGAGAGGTTTTCACAGGAGACACACAGGGCATTCAGGACTTCCCGGCACAGCCGCTGGTGAGGTTGAGGTTTGTGGGCGGAGCCAGCTGGTCTGTGGGCGGAGCTGGGCCGACTGTCCACACCACTAGTGCATTGTGCTGTTTATTCAAACTCAAGTGTTAAAGAAAATCTTGTGGGATTTTAGCAGCAGGGGCAATCGTGGCCAAGACAAGTGCAGAGTATTTGTAGAGTATTGCAACAGTGAAGAAAATTCCAGTTGTTAGTTGTTATTTTTAGATATTAAGTGTGCATCCATTAACGACATGTTGGGTTTTTGGTTGCTGGCGGTGCATATGTTTCTGTTTTTTCTCCCGTGCTAGCACATGCCGTGTTCGGACCTGTAGCTGTTCCTGCTCCCTCAGAAAAAACACTGTTGTTTTTGTTCACACTCAGGGTGCAAAACGTTGCACACTGCAGAGAGGGGCAGGAACCCTGACCAGGGTCAGTTCCCATGGGAACGCCAGGCTGGACATTCAGTAAAGACTGGAACAAGACAAGCAGGTCCGCAGGACGCTGACACCACATGGCAGAATATTACTAAGTATTAATGCATGAAGTCTGTGGCTTCTGGGGTCAGTGTTCTGGGGTCAGTGTTCTGGGGTCTGGGGTCAGTATCGTCATGCCCTCTGGGACTGCGAGGTGCCAAACTCAGCTGTAATGCTGACACCTCCCGGAGCCCTTCGTGGGCAGTGTGGGGTCACAAGGGTGGGTGATACAGGGGTCCCACCAGTAGCATGAGCCTCAGGTCAGTTAAATATATTCAGTAGGTGTTTCATCACCTGGTGCATTAGGGACTATTGTCCAGATTGTAGCAGGGTGGGATTAAAGTCACCTATTGTGACACGCTGGGGTTCCTCAAGCTCTGGGGATCTCTGGAGGTCCTCAGGTGGGTGCCCACGGCGCTCTGGGTAATACAGCAGAGGTGATGTTTCAGGGTGAAGTGGGAGTGCCTTCAGTTTCAAATAAATCCACAAATAAACCAGATTTTGTTATCTGGACAATTCAAATGAGATGAGATTTCTCCTTTTCAAATTTTCCCAATAGAGTACTATCTCTCTATCTACCAATAGAGTACTATCTATCCATCTATCTATCTATCTATCTATCTATCTATCTATCTATCTATCTATCTATCTATCTATCTATCTATCTATCTATCTATCTATCTATCTATCTATCTATCTATCTATCTAAACAATTTAAATAATAAATTAATAATAAAGCCTAATACATAATAATGCCTAATAGCTGATGTCTAAGTAATATCTAAATACAACGGTATGTTTCTGATATTGCAATTTCAAAATACCACCTTCTTCTGTATCAGTGGTCTGTGGGTTCAGCATGACGTATCATTATTATGCTTAACAAGTTTTAGTGTCTCATTTACATGTTTGGTGTGAAATTCCATTACTGGTTCACACGGTAAACAGGGCAGTGCTCTCGGCCCTGATCTGACCTGTAATTGGTCCTAGTTCACGTTTCTCTAGTGACCTCACTCAGTGACCCTGGCAGCTGGTTAGCATGTAGCCATGTAGCCAAGACCAGCTGTCATACTACACAAACCCTAACCAAACATACACCTACTGACATTATACTACACAAACCCTAACCAAACATACACCTACTGACATTATACTACACAAACCCTAACCAATCATAGAGCTACTGACATTATACTACACAAACCCTAACCAAACACACACCTACTGACATTATACTACACAAACCCTAACCAATCATAGAGCTACTGACATTATACTACACAAACCCTAACCAAACATACACCTACTGACATTATACTACACAAACCCTAACCAATCATAGAGCTACTGACATTATACTACACAAACCCTAACCAAACATACACCTACTGACATTATACTACACAAACTCTAACCAAACACAGAGCTACTGACATTATACTACACAAACCCTAACCAAACACAGAGCTACTAACATTATACTACACAAACCCTAACCAAACATAGAGTTACTGACATTATACTACACAAACCCTAACCAAACATACACCTACTGACTTCATATACCTCTTTGAGTTCTGTATTACATTATATTGTATTTTTACAAGTTATCATTTATAAACATATAATATGACTTTCCTACTTTGTGGGCATGTCTAACGGAAGTGGTTGTAGTTACCAAACTAAATTCGGTCCACTGGTGTATATCTGTCGTACCTTTTTGAGAGTAATACATGTGTCTTCCAGTCACGTCTCACGTGAGAAACCCTGTGGTTCTGATGTCTGAAACAGTAATACTGAAACATGTTTATTATGAGGAGCGAAAAGTTGCGCGTCCTGCCATCCTGACTCACAGAAATGTCTTTGTTTTCCAAATCAGGACTAGAAGCTCCCTCTCCCTCTCTTTCTCTCTCTCTCCCTCTCTCTCTCCCTCTCTCCCTCTCTCTCTCTCCTTCTCTCTCTCTCCTTCTATCTCTCTTTCTCCCTCTCTCTCCTTCTCCCTCTCTCTCTCCTTCTCTCTCTCTTTCCCTCTCTCTCTCCTTCTCTCTCTCTCTCCCTCTCTCTCTCCCTCTCTCTCTCCTTCTCTCTCTCCCTCTCACTCTCTCTCCCTCTCTCTCACTCTCTCTCCCCTCTCTCTCACTCTCTCCCCTCTCTCTCACTCTCTCTCTCTCACTCTCTCTCCCTCTCTCTCTCTCACTCTCTCTCACTCTCTCTCTCTCCTTCTCTCGCTCTCTCCCTCTCCCTCCCTCTCTCTCCTTCTCTCTCTCTCCCTCTCTCTCTCCTTCTCTCTCTCTCTCTCTCTCTTTCTCTCTTCCCCCTTTATCAGGCTCTCTCTCTCTCTCCCTTTGTCTCCCTCTCTCCCTCCCTCTCTCTCTCTATCCCTCCCCCTCTCTCCCAGTAACCAGTGCACACTCAGCCTCAGACAGACAGTGCTGGGCCACTGGAGGTGTCACTTCACACCTCCTGTCCTGTCTGCTGTATAAAATCCCTCCTCCTGTAGTTGTCTTCCAGTACTCAGTCATGGATCTGTCCTCTGCTCTCTTCTTCTGCACGCAGGCTGGTTGGAGAGCTCCCAGCTGCAAATCCGAGCTCTACACCATCTCCTCTCCAGAACCCATATCCCCGCCACATTGCGCGGACCTCTCTCCAGACAGCTTGTCTTTTCCCATCCCACCGACTCCGTGTTCATGGGGAGCAAGGTCCACCTTCTCGCCGTCCTCCTGTGAAGATTCGGGGAGCTCCAGGGATGGGCCGAGCAGAATGCGTTCCAGGAACCCCACAAGGCAGAGACGGAGTGCCAGTGAGAAGGAAAAGCTCCGCATGAGGGGCCTGACCAAAGCGCTGCACCACCTGAGGACCTACCTGCCTGCGTCCGTGGCCCCCACCGGACAAACGCTGACCAAGATCGAGACGCTCCGCCTGGCCATCCGCTACATCTCCTACCTGTCCTCACAGCTGGATGTCCCTGAGCAGCCTCTGGGACGTAGGACAGAGATCCAAAGTCCCGCTGATCTAACCGGACTTTCCCATTACAGCACGGCTCCCGACAGCTGGAGGTGCTCGGCATTCCCGGAGACGCCCTACCCTGCCCACGGAGCTCAAGGCCACCACGGCGTGTTGGCAGTGCCACCACGGCCAGCTGGCACAGATCTAGAGCAGGTCCTCCTCCAGCCTCCCACCTCGGGGGTGCCCTCCGTAGCCCTACATGGAGCGCTGGTACCAGGTGGGTCCCTCTGTCTGCGTACGCGGGTTCATTTGCACCACAGCTGTGCTGGTCCTACCACTCTTGGCTCTGGTGAAGTTAATCGCACTGTTTATTGCTTTTTAGGACTACAGCCCAGATGTGCACTCTGAGAGCAGGAGTGTTGAGTTCTTGATGTGAAACAGCTGCACTGTAGCCGGATACTTCTCAGACTTTTACATGTACAGTATTTAATTCAGCTCATTTTAACACCGTGTCTTATTTGAAGATCTATTTTAAGATCTATTTTAATAATATATTTGTGTCTTTTTTTTGTACAAACCAAATCTAATTTATTGTTATTTATAATAAACAATGCATATAATAAACAATTGCATTAATAAGCAAAACATGTTTGTGGCTTTGATTATGTAAACTTTGTGTTGTTTTTGTTGTATTGTTATAGTTTGTAGTTGATGTATTTTAGAGAATAAGGGAATCAAGCTATATTGCACATTCTTGAGGAGAGAACGTTTGTTCAGTTTAATAAAGTCCCGTTTGAACTTAGAGCTGATGAAACAACACAAATGCAGACAATGTCCTCAGTCCAGTGGATTTCTAGAGAGTGTAGTGTCTTTATTGTTGAAACTGCGTCTGTGAGCAAACGTTAAACATTAAAGTTTAAACTGGAGCGAGGAGCCAGACGGCCGATACAGGAATGTCCCAGCAGCGAAACATCGCCGTCTAGTGGCAACAATGAACACCGGCCACGGAGAGAGTGCTCTTCTCGTGCAGGAGCGCTAAACAGGCTGAAGCATCTCAGAGTTACCATGTCCTTTAACCTCTCTGGACTACTGTATAAAGTGTCTTAGTCTTCACCTGAACACAGCAAACGGAGGGTCCCTAACCGTGACATGATGGAGCCTGTGAGTGGGAGGAAACACAGCCATGACCCCTAACCCATGACCCTGCCTCTCCTCCAATCGGAATTCAGGATGTTACTATAGCTTGACTGGCCTGGCAGAGGGAGTTTTATTGGGGTTTTAATGTTTAAATGCGTTCTAAACGCCATAAGCCCATCAAGAATGATTTTATTACACTTTACAAGGCTAAGAAGCAAAATAAAAGTTAAAAAACTGGTGTGAGAGAGACCAGTAATGCCCCATGCTGGAATAAAGCACATAACCAGCTGTCTAGTTTTAAACAGACATCCAGATTATAGGAAAGCTATTCAAGTCTCAGTTTATTTGGGGCATGGGGGGTCTGCCCAGGATTCGTCCCTGCTCCCCCGTCATTAACATTCAAATGACCCTCCCCAGATCCTGATAACGCTGACAGGCTTAGACATCTGAGAGGTTGCAGCCCCTCCACAGGGATCTGAGACACACTGAGCTGTTCTGGGGTTGCAGTTCCTGCAAGACAGCGTGGAGTGGAAATATTTCACTAGAAATTATGTGAATGAAGTAGTGGGAATAAAAAGGAGGAGAAGGAGGTTCAGGTGTGTTGTATCCAGATTCTTGGCGTAAAGGTTGTTGGTCTGATGTTTTCTCCTCAACGCAGGGCCGTGGAGATCACGTCTCACGCATGGCCGTGGAGATCACGTCTCTCGCAGGGCCGTGGAGATCACGTCTCTCGCAGGGCCGTGGAGATCACGTCTCTCGCATGGCCGTGGAGATCACGTCTCTCGCAGGGCCGTGGAGATCACGTCTCTCGCATGGCCGTGGAGATCACGTCTCTCGCATGGCCGTGGAGATCACGTCTCTCGCAGGGCCGTGGAGATCACGTCTCTCGCAGGGCCGTGGAGATCACGTCTCACGCAGGGCCGTGGAGATCACGTCTCTCGCAGGGCCGTGGAGATCACGTCTCACGCATGGCCGTGGAGATCACGTCTCACGCATGGCCGTGGAGATCACGTCTCTCGCAGGGCCGTGGAGATCACGTCTCTCGCAGGGCCGTGGAGATCACGTCTCTCGCAGGGCCGTGGAGATCACGTCTCTCGCAGGGCCGTGGAGATCACGTCTCTCGCATGGCCGTGGAGATCACGTCTCTCGCAGGGCCATGGTGATTACATTAGCTTGGTGGGCACGGCATCCTCGAAGCGTGCTCACGCTGGTGCGTCTCAGCCCTCCCTACAAGCCATCTGAATGGCATCTTCCTTTAATAACCCACTAATGCGTCAGAGGACGTCCTGCCACATGTGTAAGGAGAACACCAAGGGGATTAAAATCTCCTGCGTCTCCTGTCCCTGGAGCTGTGATTGATGTGGTAATGTGGACAGCAGAGTGACAGGACACAGAGGAACTGGTTTACATTCACTTACTGCTTGGCTCAAACACACACACACACACACACACACACACACACACACACACACCGGCCAGCTAAAACACTTCACACTGATTTGCTAATCAACCTTTAATCACTTTAGATGAAAACTAAGTAAATAGAAGCTAAATAAACAAATGCAGGTGCAAGTTCATTCAGGATTGTAAAGGGTTGTGTGTGTGTGTGTGTGTGTGTGTGTTTTTGTGTGTGTCAACATTTCAAAACACCCCCAAAAAATATGCCTTGATGTTGCCTGAAGGTTGATACTTCTGAGAAAATACTCATCCACATATACTACTGAAAAGGTTTTGATATACTGATTCTTCTGAGAAAGAACTGACACACAGACATTGTGTGTGCTGTTGGCTGTGTGTTTGTCTGTAGATGAATGGTGAAGAAGGAAGCTCTGAGATAAGGCACTAACTTCCTGACCCCTGACCTTCTCAGTTGCAATGTATCTACACACGCTACTAGGCACACTCATGTTCACACCATCAACTATGAACCAAATCATCATTACATTTAATAAAAAGTCTCATATGGTGATTTTGCCAACTGTAAGAAAAGTTCTACCACTTTTGAACCACATTTTAACATATTTATTACACCTGCTGTCATCACAAATCTCATATCAGAAATTACATTTGCAATCCAAACACCAGCAAGTGACATTATTAACTGTCAGCCAGTAAAAAATCTGTTTGAATTGTTTTTAACAAAATGAATGTGCGTGATTCCCGGTACGAAGGAGGTGAAAGCGGAATGTTGCTCTCTGGGAATCATTACCATCTTCATCATCTTCAACATCACCTTCATCT
Source organism: Electrophorus electricus (assembly GCF_041902795.1). Lineage (NCBI taxonomy): Eukaryota > Metazoa > Chordata > Actinopteri > Gymnotiformes > Gymnotidae > Electrophorus > Electrophorus electricus. The sequence continues at coordinate 25,449,890 of NC_137512.1, read as the reverse complement.
CATCTCCTGGGAGCTCATCTACAGCTGTCAGAAGGACGGGACCAAACCAAGGTGCTACCTCAGGCCTCTCAGGCCGCCAGACACACGCAGTCACGGCTTCTGTCTGTCTGTGTCTTTATTTCAGCATGCATCAGCACACATTCCACAGACAGACAGCTGTTTTTTGAGTGCAGCAGTTGTTGTTTATCTTAACTAGATTCATGTCTTAATTCTGAGTGTGGATCTAAATCTAATCCTAATCTGTCTGTTATCTTTATCTTTATCAACTTAAAGACTAATGTTGTATTTTACATATATTGAATGTACTGTGCATATAATGACTTTATAATAACAAACTTACTTTAGAATTTTGGCTATTACTACACTGACTGTCAAAACTGTGATTACATTAAAAGTTATAAGTAAGTAAACAAGTTAATAAAATGATGTTTGAAATTCCAATGTATGGCGTGTGTCAGGTGGTGCAGTAAAAGTGTGTTTCCTGTGTCCCCATTGGTAACAGCCAGGCTGAAGGACAGTTGTACATACAGAGATCTGAGAAGCCTTCTCACATTGCAGCTATTGAAATCCTCAGACAGGAGCCAGACAGCCAGTCCAACACAGCCTGTTACAGTCTGATAGTCTGATACAGTCCAACACAGCTTGTTACAGTCTGATACAGCCCATCACAGTCTAACACAGCCCGTTACAATCTGATACAGTCCAACACAGTCCAACACAGCGCGTTACAATCTGGTACAGTCCAACACGGCCCGTTACAATCTGATATAGCCTAATACAGTCCAACACAGCCTGTTACAGTCTGATACAGTCCATCACAGTCCAACACAGCCCGTTACAATCTGATACAGCCTGATACAGTCCAACACAGCCTGTTACAGTCTGATAGTCTGATACAGTCCAACACAGCCCGTTACAGTCTGATACAGTCCATCACAGTCCAACACAGCCCGTTACAATCTGATACAGCCTGATACAGTCCAACACAGCCTGTTACAGTCTGATAGTCTGATACAGTCCAACACAGCCCGTTACAGTCTGATACAGTCCATCACAGTCCAACACAGCCCGTTACAATCTGATACAGCCTGATACAGTCCAACACAGCCTGTTACAGTCTGATAGTCTGATACAGTCCAACACAGCCCGTTACAGTCTGATACAGTCCATCACAGTCCAACACAGCCCGTTACAATCTGGTACAGCCTGATACAGTCCAACACAGCCTGTTACAATCTGAGATATATATATATATATATATATATATATATATATATATATATATATATATATATATATATATATATATATATATATACATACTTGTCAGAATAGCAAGTATATATATATATACTCCGTGGTGTAAGGTCTTCTGTTAACTTATTGTGAACTTACAAACTTACCAGGGTTGTGCAGGACAGGAGTTTTCTCAGAGACCCCCCTGGACACACACACACACACACACACCTACAGTGTGAGACCTTTCTGCTTCAGCTTTGAAGTGCTTAAGCCATCGGTGGAGGTGTCACTTCACACTTCCTAATCCTGGATATATTGGGCCTGCCCCTGTAGCTCCCCGTCATTCTCTCAGACATGGCAAGCTGAGTTCCACGTCCTCACACCTCAGCCATGGACACCAGCTCTTCTGCTCTTCTGCTCCAGGACTTCAAACCCGAGGAAGAGTTGGAGCTGGCGCCGCTCAGCGTGGACGCGGGCTACTTCAGCGCCAGCGGGAGTCCGTCTCCCAGCCCTTCCCTGGAGATGTCCTGCATCTCCCCTCCATTCGGCTGGTGGGGCCACGAGCCCTCACATGGCCCCGCCGCAGGGGCTGAGCCGCCTGCTCTGAGCAGGAGACGCACTGGGTCCAAGAACCCCAGGAAGAAGCGTCAGACTGCCAGTGAACGCGAAAAGCTCCGCATGAGGGACCTGACCAAAGCGCTGCACCACCTGAGGACCTACCTGCCTGCGTCCGTGGCCCCCGCCGGACAAACGCTGACCAAGATCGAGACGCTCCGCCTGGCCATCCGCTACATCTCCTACCTGTCCTCACAGCTGGATGTCCCTGAGCAGCCTCTGGGACGTAGGACAGAGATCCAAAGTCCCGCTGATCTAACCGGACTTTCCCATTACAGCACGGCTCCCGACAGCTGGAGGTGCTCGGCATTCCCGGAGACGCCCTACCCTGCCCACGGAGCTCAAGGCCACCACGGCGTGTTGGCAGTGCCACCACGGCCAGCTGGCACAGATCTAGAGCAGGTCCTCCTCCAGCCTCCCACCTCGGGGGTGCCCTCCGTACCCCTACATGGAGCGCTGGTACCAGGCGTCCCTGAGGAGCTTGCCCAGGCTGGGAGCGCCTGGAGCATCTGCGCCCACCTTCTCCCTGGGCAGTGCGGGGCCTCAGATGCCCGGGGCCAGACGGGGCCTCAGCCAGCCATGCCCTGCCTGGCCTCCACCACGCACACAGCATCAGCCCAGCAGATGGAAACACACTCACTCTCTCCCACACACCACAGGGATGCCTCGGCCACACTGGTAGGATGTTTCCAGGTTGTTTGTGTTATTCGTTGACTACTTTTGATTAACCTTTGACCCATTTCCAGTAGTAATGTGTACCTGTCAGCTAGTTTGTGACGCACACGCATCTTCTCTGAAGGTACTGTCTGTAAACGTGAGCTCTGACTCACTCTGACTCTGTCCCAACAGCGTCCCAGCCGGACCGACCAGAGGTCCACGGCTCACTACTGCATCCCTGCTCTTGTGTCAACACCACTGGATATCCATTGGATTGGAGCTGTTTTCCAAATGCAGGAATATCTATGAATCATAATAATTGTATTTTATTAATCTATTAATAATCTGTATTCTAAATTATTTGTTAGATAATATATTTTTGTACTGGACATTTGTGTATATTGACATTTGTGTATATATTCCCTATTAAATGAAAAATATTTTGTAGAAGAAAAATGTTTTGCTTTGTGTTTGAACTGAAAGACACTCTAAAAGACAGCAATTTGATTAATTTGAAGATTAATCCAGTATATGGCCTTATTTAAACATGACCTTATTTAAATATAGCTTTATTTAAATGATAAAGCACAAGCCACTCCTCCCTGTTATGCAGGTTGCTATGTAATATATTAGAGTTTTACTTTAGTGGTTATATAAACACTTCATGATTTGATCAAGCTGCCAGGTACTAAAATTCATACAAACTGCACTTCTCACAAAATAATTGAAGATTTATCAGTCAGTTACAATTTATATATAGAAATCTATAATAATAATAATAATATATAATAAGAAATCTGTCCATTCAAAACATTTTTATGATAAATTAGCCCTGTGAAGGCTTCATTTACTTAATTTGTTGCTAAAAATAGAAATATTTCTAATCTAAAAATTGAAATATGAGCCAAATTAAATTAACTGAATTTAATTTTCCAGTAAAACTGAGCAGACAGCAGATCAGAGTGGAAGCACAGAACCCAAAAACGACGAGTAATACTTGATTCCCTCACAAATCCTACAGTAGGTCCTGGTTTAGTTTAGACAGTGACGGTAGGAGGTATTAGCTGATCTCCTGTAGTGGTCAAGGTGAGGTTATGTGATTGGATGTGGGTGGGGTTGTATGCAGGACACAGGCGGAGTACAGGAAACAGCACCATCTCTCACCATCTCCGTCCTCCACCCCATAAAAGGTTTATTGATACATAAAGCTTTTATTGAGACATTAGAATGTTGGCTTGAATTTGTCTGGCACATTTACAACAGACTTGTGGGGTTCCAGGCCCTGGGGCAGGTTCCTTGTTCCTGGGTTGGACGTGCCCGGACTGACCCAGCGTGGAGAGCAGGTGTTGGTGTACGTCCTGCAGGGGTTTGTGGTTGTGGTTTAGAACAGCGACGTAGCGTTCCAAACTCCTCACATTCCCGTCATCATATTACAATTCTATCTTTTGCGTCTTTGTCACAGTAACGGCTGCACAGAAATTGTTTTTTTAAGTAAGAGCGCTAAATGAATATGTAAGTGATATAAAAACAGATATGTACTGTATGAACATGTCATTTAAAAAAAAAAAATTTACTGGAGGCAGAAGAATATGATCTCTCAGATAAAATCCCTGAAGAGGCCGCAGTGAGGATACGATTTCGGCAGCTTCGTATCTACGCAATTAAACAGATTAAAACAGATTAAAGCAGATTGCAGTGCAGGTGTGTTTGTGTCTGTTTAAGTTCATCCTCACTGAGCTCCAGGCTTCTCCCTGGCGGCCGTCCCTGAGCAGGGTCAGGTTGGTGTGGCATGGGTCAAACCCAGAGGCCAGACAGGGGCGTCCGGCCCACCCACAAACTGGGTGTGCTTTCTGGATGAGCCTTACTCTGAGAGTCGCGAACCTCATACCAGAGCATATGGCCTTTAGATTTGATCTGAAGATTTAATTTTGAGAATAAATATGAGTCCATGTTTACTTTTCAGATTGTAATGATTCATAGATGCTGCGAGTGAAGCTCCGTATATTTTAGCTCCAGAGATTCTAGACATTTTTCAAGACAAAGCGGATCTCACCTTTCCTCTTCCCACGGTTGCTTCTTCAGACAACCTCCAAGGTTTCATTGCAGATTGGACAGCAAAGATTTCAATAACATCAGAAGCATAAGTCCAGATGTGGTTTATGCCACTGTTCTGTGGCATTTAAAGCCCCACGATATGTAAACATGTCTTCATGAAAATGAATTTTATCCCGCGTGAAGCCCTGACTTGCATTTGGGTCTATCATGACCTCATCTGCCCCTGTTCTGTTATGACATCGGGGGAAAAAAGGCTTTTTTCCCTCAGAGTATCCAACTTTGACATCATCCAACATCAGGGTGAAACTAATTTCATGAAATAGTGTCTGTCCTTTTAACTAAACTGAACGCAACACCAAAGAATGCAAACCTGTGAGGAATGAGAACATCGTACGAGGTGAGGATTACTGTCCTCAGACAACAGTAGCGGAAATGGTTTGAGTAATTGAATGTAAATAAAGTGGCATCTGAATTTGAATCTGACTCTGAATATGACTCGGAATCTGAATCTGACTCTGAACCTGAATCTGACTCTGCCTTCTTTTGTTTGCTTGCTTGTTTTAACTATGGCATCTGATTATAACATCTGATTATCACATCTGTTTATAACATCTGATTATCACATCTGACTATCACATCTGATTATAACATCCACAAAGAATACTGTTACATGGTATACAGGGTGCGTATTACAGCATATTATAAGGTGACCTTTCCTAAAGCAGACATTCGAGTTGTCTGGCTTTGCTCTGGTTGGGTGATGTGTTAATTACCATGTTGACGGGGGATATGAGGGGTCTTAGAGAGCAAGTCCCTGCAGATCGAACCCACCCTTCCATGACCTGGTAACACAACCCAGCTCTCAATCCCTGCTGTCAGGTGGATTAGCACAGTCTAAAACCCGTCTGATATGGAGACGGTAGACAGGATAACCCAGTTAGAGCTCAGAAGGGTTCGTGGCGCTCTGGTGCTCCTGGTGTTAAAGAAAATAATGGAAGACAAATCAACATGAAAGGAGGCTGTTGGCAGAGGCTATGAATATGCAAATGACGTGGGGTGTGTTTTCAACATGTGCATAATTACACTTCATATCCCTGTAAATCAGCAGTGTGGGAAGCTAGCAGAGGAAGCTGAGGATGGTGTCACGTTCGAGGAGAAGCCCACACAGCAGGCAGGCTGCAGCCCACAGCTGAGGCTCTGCGGCATCTGACGGGACAGTTAAACAGCTGTGGCCAAAGCCAGGCGCAGTTATATGGTTAGGCTGGGGGTAGTTATACGGCTGGGCTGGGGGCAGTTATATGGTTAGGCTGGGGGTAGTTATACAGCTGGGCCAGGGGCAGTAATATGGTTGGGCTGGGGGCAGTTATACAGCTGGGCAGTTCTGTATAGGTAACTGTGTGGATTTGCCCATGTGTCATACACAACCTGAAGCTCCATGCAGAAACAGCATGACAACCGAACAGTTCAGAGGTGAGTTTCACTTCTGCTGTTTCCGTTTTATTCTGTTTAATTCTGGCAGGATGAATTAAACAGATGAATTTCCAACTCAAGGTCCCACAAAAGCACAAATCAAATATATATCATTTTTACATACTGCTACATAACAAACATTATGCTACTACGTTACATTTATTATTCATGCGATATCTCTCCTGTAGTTATTGGGCCAAATGTTATCAGTGCGTGTATGTGAAAAAAATCACTTTCTATATTTTTCCAAATAAATCAAATGAATCATGTTTTCACTCACTCTTTTAATCAAACTCACAAGCTTGAATAAAAATTATAGTTTTTCTGCCAGTTCTCAAAATTAGTCTTTTTAAAAGCAATATAAGGGGTTAAATAGTAATGTAATGGGGTTTTAACATTTTTACATTATTAACAACAGATAAATCAATACAATATATCTATTTATCGATTTATTTTAATGTAGTTTTTTTTATTTAATACGTATAGAAAATGCTCAGACTACAATGATTAAAAAAACCCTTAAACATATTTTTTGTTTATAAATAAATCCCCAAAGTGAACTCAGATAACAAACACGTGTGTGCAGGGAGGTGCCGGTGACCCCAGCCCAGAGCAGGGCTACGCTCGTCCAGCTGCAGCGCTGAGCCACTCCTTGACCTCCGGCTGGCTCTCTGTGACCCACTTCACATTGGCTTTCGTCTTCTCCATGGCCAGCTCCAAGGCCCAGGCTGCTGGACCGAAGCCTATGTCAGAGTGGTCCTCCTTAAACCGCCGAAGCTGCAGCACACCCGAACGAAGCACACGAAACACACACACACACACACACACACACAAGTTACTACAGTGGAAAGCTATCATACATGGGACAGCACGTAGCTCATCAAAGACGGTCACGATACAGTCGTGGTTTCTGTCCTGTCTCCAGCGTCTCACGCACCGATGCCGGGTAATCGATGCTGAGCTTGGGACTGGATCAGTAAGCTCTAACACGCTTCGTTATTCCTGAAGAAAAGTTTCCCTCAGCCCAGACAGGCAGGGACACAGACAAGGGACACGCACCTGGTCGAGCTGATCCTGTGTTGAGAACGCCTGTGTCACGCCATGTATGAGCTCAGCGAATGAGAACGAGCCTGCTCCATACCTGGGACAGCACGTCACGCACATCAGCACACGGACACGTGCACCAGCACTTGGCTATGTGCACCAGCACACACGTGGCCACATGCATAGGCGCAGTGTAACTACAGATAACTAACAGGCGAAACAGATACCAACATTGTCGTGGTCTGTGCTCAGTGTTGTTCTGGAAACTCACTCAGTGAAAATGTACTTCCAGTTCTGTCTGACGAAGTTCCACGCTAGCGCACGGCCAGCTTTATTCCTGGCAACCTGCACAATCACTGAGGTGGCCTCGTGCTTCCGAATTTTCACGGGGTTCAGGGTGAAACTGAGGAAGCTGCACGTAAAACATCTTTGAGTGCACATATTTATACATATTTACATATATTTTTACTTATTTACACATATAAGTCTGTATAACTTATTTACACATATGTACATGTATACATATTTACACCTATTTACACATTTATGCATATTTACACATATTTACACTTATTCACACATATTTGTGTAAATTATATATTTGTTACTGATATAATAACTGCAGTCACTCTTGGAGGTGAACTCAGCCTCACATAATTGATATTTAATATGACACACAAACCGCAGGTGATAACTGTGACATAGAGTCTAAATTGTTTTTTAATCTTTTAATTATTCCAAGAAGAGATTTTCTGTTTGGTAGCCTATCATCTCCCCTACCAACCTTTCTAAACGTTGTGTGTCTCTGGTACACGCCAGCGCAGACATCAGTCTTTCTGCCTCAGTAGCGACGCTGGTATTCTGGAACATCCTCCAGGCAAACTCCCACTCTTTAGCGCCCCCTGCAGCTATGGCACTGCAGTACACTGTGGACCTCAGGTTTGGGTCAACCCTGATGAGGAAGGAACAGAGAAAGCTGACAAACATTGAAGCAGTCCTAAGCAGAGGACGTGCAGAAGACAGAAGGCTCCAGCCTGGTCGAGGGGAGGAGAGCCTGAAGGCCTCACGGGTTCTGCGCGGGCTCTTCCATCCACTGGGAGAACCAGGACACAGTGAGGTTGAGGCAAGCATCTACTTCAGCAGTGCAGCCCACTCTGAAGGCATTGAGCCGGTCAAACCTGCGAACGTCCATGCAGACACGTCTCAGCGTATCAAGCTCTGATCATCCAGGATAGAGAAGATCTCCTTGTATAAACACATTTCTCTAGAAAATGTCCAAATGTTTTGCTAGAAACGATACATTTCAAGATCGAAGCTGACATTAACAGTTCAGATGATGTTTACACTGTTTCTGATGGCATGGAGATCTTACAGTTTATTTGTTCATTTCTACCCTTTGGCTAACTACACTGCACTTCAGATAGGGTGACTGTTAAATCTGTGTAACGTACTGGTCTGTGTGTCCAGCGGGTACTCTCATCCACCCGGGGGTAATAGCCTTGAAGTGTTCAAAAAGAGGTGTTGCTTGCTTCTTGAAGTATTTCTGCAACCAAAACTTAATGTGTTACGTATAGAGATTGTCTTTAATAACCTGATTCAACAAAAGTTGACTTTCTTGAGCAAAAGATTCAATAAACTAAAATTTTAAAAATGTATTATGTAAAAAGGTATTGTGCATTTAGATTAATGTAGAGTTTTATGAATATGCATTAATGTGGGAAAATGTTGCACCTTAATTGCGCTAAGAATTACACGTGATTACCTTCATGTTTCCACAGACGTCTGTTTGATCAAACGTGTGGTAGAAAGAGTCCAGGTTCATTAGTGCCGATTCCCAGGGTATATAGGACGTTTCCTTTGAGAGAAACACTGTTGTGTTCAGGGCTAAAGCAACAGGAATTATTCCAGCCCTGCAGGAATCAGGAAACATAAGAGACTCAACACAGGAGTTCAGTCCTGCATGTGACGGAGGTGACAGTGCTATGTGCTGGGACACGTAAGGACTGCACCAACATGTCATTTTCAGTTCCACAAACACATCACACAGAGGGGCACTGAAACTGAAACCCTGATTATATTCTTCTTTCTGGTTATATTCTTCTTTCTGATTATATTCTTCTTTCTGCAGAATTGTTGTTTATGGGAGGTTTTTACCTTGCAAGGTTGAAGGCGTCATCCACAATCTGTGCCCTGTTCATTTCTGGAATGACCTATGAGAAAAAATAGGTAGTAAGTCCTACACAAATATATATTAACAACATCACAGATAAAAACATAATTTGCATTAATTACCATGTTCACACACCTTTGTTGTATTATTATTTATGGTAACTGGCTAGCTGACTAGCTGACTGTTCTCTGCTGTATTAACTGCCATGTTCACACACGTTTGTTGTATTATTATTATTGGTGATTGGCTAGCTGACTTGCTGACTTATCTTTGCTGTGTGCATTTGACCTGGTGGTCCGTCCGGAGCTGCTCTAGGATGCGTTCCCAGTTTTCCGAGTCGTAGTTCACTCTGTAGTATCCGGTGAGGTTGACGTTCAGCATGACCCATTCATCCCCCACTGTTTTCATGTCACTGTGAATCTCTTGGAACCCAGAGCAAAAACCGAATGTCAAAATCGATGGTTTAACTCAGCATTTCCCTGCCCAGTGCAGGGGGACCTGACAGACGCTTCTGGCTCCCCCACATCACACATCCATACTGGCCTGACTGTCTAAAGTGCTCTGGATTGGATTATTTAAGCATGTGTTCATGCTAAATATTTTAGATTGATTGAGGTTTTTTTTATTTTAAAGGTCTAATTACTGATTATATCATTTATGCTGCTGGCTGCTCATTGATTGGTTTATGGGAGAGGATTACTGCTGATCTCACCACTCCGCTGCAGGAGCCAATCAGGTTTCTGTTCCATTCCCGACTTCATCCAGGTGATGGGAACGATCCACTCGTAACTACAGCCACACAGAATAAAACCAGCCTGAGGAACTAAGACAGAAAAGGAGCTACCAAGGAGACGCCAGACTTACTTAAACTCCGAAGGCGTCTCCACAGCAGCGTCGGGCTCCAGCAGGAAGTGTTGCTGAGTGACAACTCCAGTTCTGGTGTTAATGGTGACCAGTGGGAAACCCATCTGAAGAACCCAGCGGTCCATGATCTCACGGACAGGCCGAGGGAGGCGAACAGTTCCATTAGCATCAACAGCCTGAAAGTGATTGAGCGCAATACGTTACCTGATCACAAGAGGGCAGCACTGCTACACTTCAAAATGAGGACCGTCAAGCAAAGTGCTGATTTTGGCGGGAAGATTAAACAGAGCAGATGTAAATGAGACTTACTCTTTGAAGATGATCCCACAAATCTGAGACAACTGTGTTTTTATACGCAAATGTCTGCAAATATGTCTGTAAAAGTTTAAATAAAAATAAATAAACATATGCATACACGTATACATAATTATGTATTTAAGAGGCATTCTACCTAGTCTTTAAATGAAAACTTCTAACAGCCTCCCAAAACTAAAGGTGCCAACAAAACATTGTATTAAAAGCTCTCTCACACGCAACCCTCCAACGAAGACGGGCTCTGTCAGAAAACCCGACAGCATCCTTAGCACTGGTGCCCCCTAGAGGCAGACAAAGAGCATAACTCGGTAAAGCAAAAAGCAAAAAAAAAAAAAGGCAGTCAACATCTTGTGAAATATCATAACCTAAAAAAAACCACGGACATGTTTACATGAACTCATAATAACTCATAATAAACTCTCAAGCTAATAAAACTACCAAGACAAACCAAATTGCTTGGGAAACGTTCTGTGCTGGTGCTTGTTAGTGATGATAAAATGGATGATAAAATTGAATTGAACTAAACTGAATTATACTGAATGAATCTGAATTTCATTGTGCTGTAATGAGCCGATGTGAACTGAGCATGTGCAGAGCCCCTCAGCCCCACCTTGCTATAGGAGATGGTGTCAAACAGCTCACTGATCTGCTCTGGCTTCATGATGTCCTCTTCTTTAGAGGAGAGGGGGTGAGAAGACGCCAGTGCGTCCACGGCGAACACTCGATGGATGTCGTTCAATACTATCAGGTCTTTCTGTGGGAGGGACAACGAGGTGTCAAAAGCTCCATAAAAATGCTGGAATGGATACCAACAGTCACTATCAAACACCAACAGTCTGTAACAATCACCAACATTCTCAAACACCAACATTCTCTATCAAACACCAAGTAATTAACAAACACCAACATTCTCTATTAAACACCAAGTCTTTAACAAACAACATTCTCAAACACCAACATTCTCCATCAAACAAAAAATCTTTAACAAACACCAACATTCTATATTAAACACCAAGTCTTTAAGAAACACCAACATTCTCAAACACCAGCATTCTCTGTCAAACAGCAGCAGTTTCTACCAAACACCAGCAGTCTTTAACAAACACCAACATTCCATTGTTGGCAGCTGACTTCAGAATGTTCCAGCGTCCATAGTGGAGAACATTCTAGAGACCTCATAAAAATCTCAGAGGCAGAATCAATCAGCCCAGCACTTGTTTGTTGGTGGCTGCTGAGTCTGTGTCCTGAGCTATTGTTTTATGAATGTCCTGTTATTGTTTTACTGGCAGTGGTGTTACATTGAACAGACTACAAGGTTGTAGCATTAACCAAAGAGAGACTTAATTGTGTGTGTGTGTGTGTGTGTGTGTGTGTGTGTGTGTGTGTGTGTGTGTGTGTGTGTGTGTGTGTGTGTGTGTCCATTACTCACCAGATTCCAGTTGGGTTCAGTATAATCTGCACTGAGGTAAGACATGTACAACGCCAATCCTTCACTCAGCCAAACCTCATTCCACCAGCTGAGAGTCACCAGGTTCCCAAACCACTGACCGTAAAACAGAGAGAGTCCGGACATGGAGGTTAACGCCCCAGGCGATGAAGATTCACATGACATGTCAGCCCTGCGTACCATGTGGCCCAGGTCATGGGCGATGAGAGTAGCTGTGCTTTGTTTGTCCCTGTTGGAGGAGATACGTGGCTCATAGAAGAGACGCTTCTCTCTGTATGTGATGAGCCCCCAGTTCTCCGTTCCTCCGTAGTGGACGTCCGGCAGAGTGACCTGGTCTTCAGAGTGGACACACCGCGTCAGGTCGGTCAGACCTCACACAACACAACTCACTTAGCGTGAAGTACAAGAGAATATCAAACTAAAAGTCCTTGTTGAATATTAAAACTAAATTGATTTATTAATTCATAAATCAATAGTGTAGAGTATATTCCCATGTTAATCTGGTCCTCACCAACCAGTCTACATCTTTGCACTAACACAGCTCCCAGGTCTGTTAATGGTTTGGCTGGGACCCTCTGTTGGGTGATGCAGAGTATGACACAATCGCTGATATTAATTAAATATACTTAGATAGGTCCATTAAAGGGATGTCATGTTAAGACAAATGGAGATTTATAGTCATTACAAAGAGCAGGAAATTCAGTAAAAGGGATTTCAGTGCTTTATGGAAGTTTTTCTTCATTTTCTTCTTCTAAACCCAGCTATGAAGCCACTTCCAACAAGCCCGTCTTACATCTCAGACGTTTGTTGTTAACGCGCCACACCGCACGGCCTTGGCGTTACCTAGTTTAGGGAGCGGGTAGGTGACGTTGTAGTAGTCCTGGAGCAGGTGCAGGAGGCGCCCGGTGAGGCTGAGGGCGCAGGCGCAGAGCCCCTGAGACACCGCGCCGGGGGGGGCCCACACACGCACCTGCTCAGTGGAACAGGTTGCAGGCATGTCCGTAAAAATACATCTGATCTGAATGAACTGAATTTTACTAAAGTGATCCCTGTCTGGATAGTTTACAACATAAGACTGTGAGTAAATAAACTATGACATGTAATATTGTCATATTTGTATATAAATCATAATAGAGCTATATAATAAAAACGTATATGAAACACACATAGTTCGAGCTCCTACCAGAGTGTCTTCTCTTGACTGGACATTCGTGTAATCGCTGACAAACATTGAGAGCAGGTAGGGAGACATGTACTCTGTGGGTTTAAACCTGGTAATGGTGACAGGCGTGCCATCGACCACAGTGTCAACTTTATCTAAAGGCAGAGAGACGCAGTCACGGAGGAGTCTGTGTACAGTGCAGCTAACAACGGCTAATAACGGCTAACAACAGCTAATAACAGCTAAGGACAGCTAATAACGGAGTTGTGGGTCTGACCCCGTATTTCCATGCTGTTGGAGAGAGCAACAGTCCCTCGATCGTGGTGGAGTGTGATGTGGAAGACAGCTTTCATAGCCGGCTCGTCGAAACAGGGGAAAGTTTTGCGTGTGTGGATGGGGTGCATTTTACTGGCAACTACAGTCCTGTTTAAACATAAATACACACACAATCAGACACACGTACAGTGAAGGAACATACTCTCAGTCTGCATGCTCTCAGCACACAGTGAGTCAGTGCAGAGATGTGGGGTTATTGGGAAAGATCTGATCTGATCTGCCAACAAAGAGGTGAAGCAGAGTCGAACAGAGGTCTTTGTGTGTGTGTGTGTGTGTGTGTGTGTGTGTGTGTGTGTGTGTGTGTGGTGGGGTGACTGATAACAAAGAGTGCCTGGCTGGTAAACATATGATCATTTATTACTTCCTGTTATAGAGTAGGTTATAACTGTTAATATCCATTATAAAACTGATAAATAAATTGCAGGATTGTTTGACTTTGGTCTGCATACTGATACCACACACACTCAGCCAATGGAGTGTCAAAAGCCCAATCGCAGCATTTATAGTCCCCATGTAGATTTTAGCTGTTCCCCATTCTGAGTTCTGTCACTCCAGCAGCAGACAAGCGCGCTGGACAGGCTGCATGAACACACCCTGGACCCCACGCAGGACAGCTGGACGCGCTGACCCACACGTCCTGGTCTGGAGCAAGCAACATGTGATTCTCACTTGCGGCACATGCAACGTGGTCTCTCACATGCCAATTTATATGCATGCACACATGCACAAAACACATGTTCACATAGCCATACACACACCCATACACATACACTGACGCGATCCGCTTTGGTTATCCTTCCAACAGCACACAGTGATCTGTTTCTCCTGGTTCTCAGTGAGATCTGTCTCTGGCTGAGAAGGCAGCTGCTGTTATTGTGGAGAGGACCACGTCCCCAGGTGGCCTGCTAAAACACCTATGGCTCACAGTGCAGCAGAGACCCCAGCCGGGGGTCCGACTGCAGCCTGGACGTTACTGATCACTGTCCTCCTCCTGGAGGAGAACATCCTGTTAGCTGATAATGCATGAGCACAGGGTTCAGGCATGTGAGATGTTCTGAGGTTAAATCAAGAAAATCTGAATGACATACTCTTTTTGACATTCTGTTTTGTCATACACACACACACACACGCTCACATTCACACTCACACACACACACACACACACACACACATTCATGTGGCCTTAGAATCAGTGTTAACACAAACATGTGAGCTGCTCCTGGAACTTTCAGTTTGCCAGTTCCTGTTTTAGCTTTAAAAAAACACCCCACATTATCTCAGTCCCCCCAGTGTGTCACCTCACTCTTCCCCACATACCTTATCACTCCACCTTCCTTGTATGCGGTCCTGTAAAATCCTTCTAGGTCATTGCCAAGCTTCCCCACAAACTCTGTGCGGAGCACGTAGGATTCTCCTGCCGTTAGTTTGCTGTTTAGCTGCATCACGAGATACTGTGTGGTGTCCTGCATCCAGGTGGAGTGTATGATGGGAGCAGGCGTGCCACTGAGGGCAGTCA
>NC_137512.1:25392500-25430000 GCF_041902795.1 Electrophorus electricus | reverse complement strand
CCTGCAGCTATGGCACTGCAGTACACTGTGGACCTCAGGTTTGGGTTAATCCTGTGGGGTTAATCAAAGATTGGGTAATTAATAACCGACTTATACGCAAAGGAATCTCAAACAAAAAAATCACAAAACAACTAACTGTGGACAACTAATGTAGAGATTGTATGTGACCAAATTATAGAACTGACAGCCATACTTGTCAATGGTAAGTCAGCTTTTTAGGGATTGACACTATGATCAGCCAGTCATGAGTCTGCACTGATGTTATCTGAGTATAAATGTTACTAACAGGTTGATAGCTTCGTTGTCCATCCACTGCTGGAACCAGCCCTTGATAAGACTAACACACTCCTCTACTCCTGTACTGCAAGCCATGCGAATAGCATTCACCTCATTATATCTGGAGAGAGACAGCGAGAGAGACAGTGAGGGAGACAGCGAGAGAGACAGCGAGAGAGACAGTGAGGGAGAGCACTGGGCACAGCATACTTCAAGTTTATCATGTCACACTGACATTTTAACTCCCAGTACTTACTGGTCCATGAGGCCACTGGGGATTTCTGTCCAGTTGGCAGTAGCGCTCTTGAAGTAGTAGAAAAGGGGTTCTACTTGTTTCCTAACATACTTCTAAAGGGCAAAGTTCATCTAATTAGAACAGCCAATACTCTTATCATGGTTAATGGTGTGTGGATAGATATCCGTATTTAAGCCGACCTGCAAGAGATCGTAAACCTCATTCCTATCGAACATAAGATAGTAGTAGTCTAGGTTGTTAAGGGTGGTCTGCCAGGGCATGTACTCTCGTTCTGCGGACAGGTACTTCGTGGTTTGCAGGGCCAGCGTGGTACAAATGTGCTGGGCTCTGTAAATGGAAGAATATGCATAACAGCCATCATCCATCAACATGATATCATACAAGGTGTCGTTTAACATTTACACTGTTGAATCATTATTTAGATCTCACCTCGCAAGGTTGAACGCATCATCAATTAACTGGGCCCGGTTAATGACTGGAATGACCTGAAAGAAACCAAAGAATTTTATTCAAGTGAAAATTATCTTTAAACCTGACAATGTACAAAAACAGACACCTAACATTCAGTGCTTTCAAAGATAACTTTAAAACTCAAACATGATCATCATAAGCAGATTAAATTGGCAACCACACCCCAAACAAACCCCAACGAACACCAACGCCCCCCCAAAACCCCCCAAAACCCCCCAAAACCCCAAACAAACCCCAGACAAACACCAAACCCCAGACAAATTCCAACAAACACCAACACACACAAAAAACAAACACCAAAACCCCCCCAAAACCCCAGACAAACTCCAACAAACACCAAAAGACCCCAACAAACCCCAACAAACACCAAAACCCCCCCAAAACCCCAGACAAACTCCAACAAACACCAAAAGACCCCAACAAACCCCAACAAATACCAAAAACCCCAAACAAACCCCAGACAAACTCCAACAAACTGTCACGTCCGCAGACCTGAGCATTCCCCATTGTCATGGCACCCGAGTCACTTCTGGGTTTTCGTCCGTCTCCATGGTTCCCTGTCTCCTCCCCTTTCACTCCAGCTGATTATCGTTTAGACTCGGTTAGTGTGTCCGCTTAAACCCTGTGTCTTTTGCTTCTTGTTTGTCAGTCATTTTTGGTGTCTCATTGTTTCTGGTTAGTTTTCGTTTGACCTCCCTCATTGTGTTTCTGATAAGATCCCGTTTGTCCTCGCTTATTTCTGGTTGCGTTGTACTTGGTCTCTTCGTTCCTAGTTTAGTTCCTCTCTCTGTTTACACTTGCCTTTCTCCTGTTTAGTTAACCCTCCCGTTTAGATCCTACGTGCTTTCTTACTGCCTTGTCCATCTCTTTTCCATCCCAGTTCATGTTCATCTAGTTTAGTCTGCTCTCCTGTAACTTGTATGTTTTCTCGGTGTGTTAGCTTCATTTGCTTTCATTTTCCATTATGGCCAGTCTTCCACTTAGTTTTATGCTCAGTTGTTTCCTGTGTGTCTTCCCTTAATGTTTAGTTCCCTTTCTTATGCTCTTCCTTACCCTGATTAGTTTATCCTTTTGTTTGATCCTGCGTTTGTTCAGTATTGTGTTCCCCTGGTGTTTCCAGTATTAAACTCATTTATTTACATTTGTTTATCGCTTTCACTATGGCTTCCCCTACTTTGAATTCAGCCCGGTCTCACGACCAAGGTAGTAGTACTTCGCACATGTGTTCACCCCTACCTCACCCTCGTTACACAAACACCAAAACCCCCCAAACAAACACTACCACTCTTAACATTGTAGAATGTTCATTACAAAAATAAAATGAGCCAATGCGAACAGAGCAGAACATTCACGGGAGTTCTGAATAATTCATTGTAGCATCTCAATCCACTCCTGGCTTTGTTGGTGTTTGTGCAGTGTTTGGTCAGAGAGTCCGGGGACTCATTTTGGTTGCTGCATGAGGCTTTTGGTACCTCATGAGATGACATGAGTATGGCCAGGAGCCTTTCCCAGTTCTTTTGGTCATAGTTCACCCTGTAGTATCCTGAGACATTGAAGTTGGCTATTAGCCATTCAGGCGCTGTAGTCTTCATTCGGTTATCTTGAGCTACATGCAAAGACAAGGACACATTACTTCACTACGATTCCATTGGAACCAGGTGTTGAATTTAGTCATTCTTCCAAAAACAGCGGAAATTCCGAAAATTCCTCGTAGTGAAGTTCACATGAATCACTGTCCAAAGCATATTCACTCAGCTGAACAGAGAGGGTGCGCTTTCTCAAGCCTCGCTCCACATATCAAGCTACTGAGAGATACTTCACATCACCTTAACTGCATTATTTATATAGTCTTGTTTATTTATATATAGTCTTCGCTATATAAATACAGGATATCACTATTATTGGTTTTGCTCTATGAATGACACTGCACTACACATTGGCAGATTTCACTGCAGGCTGAGATGTTGCAATTGGACTGCATTTATCTGATCTCTGCTATCTGGTTGTTAAATCTTTTACCTGTTTTGCTCTGTAGCCAATATAATTCCTGCGAAGATCCATGTTTAATTGACTGGATAGGCACAATCCACTCGTAGCTAAAAGACAAGCAAATATTACGTGGGTTGCACCTTGCAACACAGACCATTGCTCTCCTTTTAGAGATTCAGCTAGCCTCGTGTTTGAGACCTACCCGAACGGAGATATTTGATTGGGTTTAGACTGAGGGTCCAGCAGGAAGTGTTCCTGAGTGAGATCTCCAGTCGTGGTGTTAATGGTGACCACTGGGAAACCCATCTGAAGAACCCAGCGGTCCATGATATCTCCAACAGTCATGGGTAGCTTAGTTCCACTCGAGATTACTGCCTACAATGTTCAGATATAACACAGTAAGTTGTATCCTACCCAAAACATTACTGACAGTATATTCTACCCTGCCGGCTAAGAAACACAATAACATGCACCAAATGTTTGTGCTGTTCTGAGAATAAAACTGTTTTCAAGGCTAAAAGGAATATAGAAGTGCAGAATAACCTACATCTTGGAGATGATCCCAAAGGTCTCTGTAAACTGTGTTGTTGAACTGGAAGTGATTCAAATAACTCTAAGATGAAAAAGGAGAGAATTGTTGAAAGTGGAATAAGGCAAAGAAAGAAAGAAGGAACCAGAACAAGGAGCAGAAATTAGGTTGGCTGGACCTACACTTAGTCCCTGGACAAAGATGGGCTCAGTCAGGAAATCCGAGAGCATCCTCAACACAGACGCCCCCTAGAGGCAGAACAAATGGCCATTATTATGAGGTATGTTCAAGAATAGTATAAAATAATCAATATGTCTTAATTCTATAGTTTCCCAGGGAAAGGAATTTAACTGAATTCAAAAGAATTGGATTGAATTTAGGCTCATAAAAATAAACTGGCCGATGTGAACTGAGCATGTGCAGAGCCCCTCAGCCCCACCTTGCTATAGGAGATGGTGTCAAACAGCTCACTGATCTGCTCTGGCTTCATGATGTCCTCTTCTTTAGAGGAGAGGGGGTGAGAAGACGCCAGTGCGTCCACGGCGAACACTCGATGGATGTCGTTCAGTACTATCAGGTCTTTCTGCGGGAGGGACAAAGTCAACCATAATGCCACCATAAGCCTTCTGGCCCAGGCCTGGAAGAAGCACCAACCATGTCTGGCTCTATACAACATCACGATCGTCTTCCTTGAGAGCCCTCATGTGCTGTGCTCTCTGGATGGAAAACACATCTGAAACATATCATTGTACCACTGTATCAATGGACGTTAGCTTTAGCATTTAGCACTTACAATGTTCCACAAAGGCTCAGCATGGTCAGCTCCAAGATATTCAACATAGGAGGCAAATCCCTCATTGAGCCACAGGTCATTCCACCACTTCAGAGTTACTAGGTTCCCAAACCACTGAGAAAAAGAGAGAGAGAGAGAGAGAGAGAGAGAGAGAGAGAGAGAGAGAGAGAGAGAGAGAGAAAAAGAGTATAGAGACAATTTGACCCCAAAGGTTTGATGTGGCCTATAGTCTATAATTACTGCGTGTACCTTATGAGTCTGTAGCTACTGTGAATACCATGTGAGTCTATAGCTACTGTGTGCACCATATGAGTCTATAGTTACTGTGATGACCATGTGAGTCTATAGTTACTGGGTGTAACGTGAGTCTATAGTTACTGGGTGTGCCAGGTGAGTCAATAGTTACTGTGTGTACCATGTGAGTCTATAGTTGCTGTGTGTACCATGTGAGTCTATAGTTACTGTGTGTACCATGTGAGTCTATAGTTGCTGTGTGTACCATGTGTGCGAGCTCGTGAGAAATGATTGTGGCGATCCTCTCTTTGTTCCCGCTGGAGGACACTTCAGGGTCAAACAGCAGTGCCGTCTCCCTGTACGTGATCAGACCCCAGTTCTCCATTGCTCCTGCATTGAAGTCTGGCAGAGCGATCTGGTCTGTGCAAAGAGTGAACGCCGTGACCCCAGTGTGAGAAATCTGAATGCACTATAACCTCTGGTGAGGCATTACAGTAAAACCAGGGAAAATGAAAAGTCCAACACCACGACTCCTAGGACTTATGTTACTCATTAATCTTCATACCTGGGACGCATGAATTATATTAGGTGGCATTAATGGTGATTTTGAATTTTCCTTAGCATATGCCTCACAGTGTTAGTACTCTTTCTGTGCCAGGTAGTGATAGCACATGGTATATCAGACTCCTTCAGTAACCACCTCATGGTGGAGAGTGTGTGGCTCGTACCGGATTTGTAGAGGGGGTAGCGGGTATTGTAATAGCTTTCAAAGAAATTGAGGATGGGACCGGTGATTTGGAGTGAGTAATTTCCATGCCCAGCACTGATGGCTTCTCTGCGGGCGTAAATGCGGATCTGTGTGAGGAAAAGAGCACACACTCCCTGAGTACACAGCAGTACCCAGGCGCAGGAGCTAGGACATTTCACAAAGATATAATTACCAAAACATTTCCATCCGTTTGAGCAATATGATCAAATTCACTGACAACAAATGCCAGCAAGTAAGTTGACATTCTCTTGGTTTGTTCAAATCTTGTTTTCTTAAGGGAAATGCCATTGATTGTAACGTTAACAGACTCTGAAAATCCCAAAAGAGACAGAAAAGGCAAAATAAGCAATTTATATTTATACAAAGTACAGAATTAAGTCTGCATGAGAAAACATTGGTTTACCTTTTTCTGGTCACTTTAGTCATTAAAGGAGAATTGTTTTTAAAGCAGTAAATGTTGTGTGCTATAAATGTGAAGGACACTTACCAATTTCCTTGCCGTTAGAGAGGGCAATGGTATTGTGGTCATGTAGCAGAGTGATGTTAAAGGTTGCTTTCATGGCAGGCTCATCGAAACAAGGAAATACCTTTCTGGCATCTGTGGGCTGCATCTGAGTTGTGGCTATCACCCTAGAATAATAAATCAAACAAGAATTTGTAATCAGTAAAAAAAAAAAAATTCACCAAGCAGTGACAACAAACTGGATAAGAAGTCTAAACTATAAGTATAACCCTAACACTAAACTATAAACTATAGTCCTAACCCTAAACTATAAGTATAACCCTAACACTAAACTATAAACTATAGTCCTAACCCTAAACTATAAGTATAACCCTAACACTAAACTATAAACTATAGTCCTAACCCTAAACTATAAGTATAACCCTAACACTAAACTATAAACTATAACCCTAAACTATAAGCTATAACCCTAACCCTAAACTATAACTATAGTCCTAACCCTAAACTATAAACTATAACCCTAACACTAAACTATAAACTATAACCCTAAACTATAAGCTATAACCCTAACCCTAAACTATAAACTATAACCCTAACCCTAAACTATAAACTATAACCTTAACCTAAACTATAAACTATAACCCTAACCCTAAACTATAAACTATAACCTTAACCTAAACTATAAACTATAACCTTAACCCTAAACTATAAACTATAGCCTTAACCCTAAACTATAAACTATAATGCTAAACTATAAAATATAACACTAAACTATAAACTATAACCCTAATCCTAAACTATAACCTTAACTCTAAACTATAAACTATAACCCTAAACCTAAACTATA
This sequence comes from Electrophorus electricus, assembly GCF_041902795.1. Classification (NCBI taxonomy): domain Eukaryota; kingdom Metazoa; phylum Chordata; class Actinopteri; order Gymnotiformes; family Gymnotidae; genus Electrophorus; species Electrophorus electricus. The sequence continues at coordinate 25,423,373 of NC_137512.1, read as the reverse complement.
AACTATAACTATAATGCTAAACTATAAACTATAACCCTCATGATTAACTACAACCCTAACCCTAAACTATAAACTATAACTATAATGCTAAACTATACACTATAATCCTAACCCTAAGATATAAACTATAACACTAAACTATAAGATATAACCCTAAACTCTAAACTATAAGCCTAACCCTACACTGTAAACTATAAGCCTAACCCTAAACTATAAACTATAACCCTAAACTATAAGCTATAACCCTAACCCTAAACTATAACTATAGTACTAACCCTAAACTATAAACTATAAGCCTAACCCTACACTGTAAACTATAAGCCTAACCCTAAACTATAAACTATAAGCCTAACCCTACACTGTAAACTATAAGCCTAACCCTAAACTATAAACTATAAGCCTAACCCTACACTGTAAACTATAAGCCTAACCCTAAACTATAAACTATAACCCTAAACTATAAGCTATAACCCTAACCCTAAACTATAACTATAGTCCTAACCCTAAACTATAAACTATAAGCCTAACCCTACACTGTAAACTATAAGCCTAACCCTAAACTCTAAACTATAAGCCTAACCCTACACTGTAAACTATAACCCTAACCCTACACTGTAAACTATAACCCTAACCCTACACTGTAAACTATAAGCCTAACCCTAAACTCTAAACTATAAGCCTATGGCTGAACTATAAAACAGAAGAGCATTAAGCATAGACAGCGTTACATGGCTTCATAACTCACTTAATTTTTCCATTTTCCTTGTATTCACTTCTATAAAATCCTCCTAGGCCATTGCCGAGCTCCCCCACAAACTCAGTGAGGAGCACGTAGGATTCTCCTGCCGTTAGTTTGCTGTTTAGCTGCATCACGAGATATTGTGTGGTGTCCTGCATCCAGGTGGAGTGTATGATGGGAGCAGGCGTGCCACTGAGGGCAGTCAGCGTGGGCTCTGCCGTCAGGTTGAGCTTGTTGGAGTGAATGAGGATCAGGTCCGTCTCCCGCACGCACCGGAAGACCACAGACGAGTTTCCCGTGAAGGTGTCGATGCGGTTGGATTCTTGTCTGATGTGTGGCCAGAGGATGACATCGTAAAATTCTGGAACCAGAGTATCAGGGAGACGGTACCTGTGCCAGGGGTCGTTGGATGGTGCAGTGGTTGGAGCAAAGGTTGGCACAGCGGTGGTCACCACGTCCGCTGGTTTCACCGTGTTCTTGTCTTTCTCCTGAGAGTAGACCACAGACAGAGCAATGATGGTAGCCACAGCTGCAGCTCCCACCACGATCGCCACAGCAGCGACAGTCTTGCTGATGTAGAAACCTTTCCCCATGTTGGAGCACGGCTAAGGGACAGAGCAGGCAGTTGGGCTCGGTGATAGCAGACCTTTTTATCTAGTGTCAGAGTTTAATAACTCATCCATTAACACAGACTGAGAAGTAACCCCTGGGTTCCACAGGGCAGCTGGCATTCTCCCACATGACTGAAAATACTCAAATGCACAAACATTTGTCTGGACTCTCTTGGTGAATCTAAGACAAATTCCTCTTATATAAACATTATCTGGGACATTAAAACTGATTCTGATCCCTACTGTTGTTCTGGAAATAGCAAGTAAGAATGATTTGGTAGTGATGACAGTTTAACCTTCACACTGTAGCTCTGCAGGTGACGGTGAGATCGGTTTACTGGCGTTCGTCTTGATGTCTTTGTGTGCTGTACTGGTCAGTGTTGTGGTGTATATGGATCACCGTGGACTTCAGAAGGAACTGACCTTCCTAAGTCTTCCTCAATGATTTTATGGTGCTTTTATGTTTTAAGTGCCAAGGAACCTCATCCTTCATCATATGCATATTGTAGATAACTGTTGACATTTCAGTATAGCTGTACTAAGACTGATAAAAGAGTTCTTGTTGGAATAAATTAAAATTGGTCTAAAACAATTTTGAAATGTGCTTAAAGACATTGACATAGCATTCATTAAAGACAATGAACGCTACAGTACTGGCAGAAACAGGGCAACCGGTCCGGTTGACCAAAAAAAGCACCAGTCTCAACATATGGGAGAGGAAGATGCTGAAAGAAAGAGGAAAAATGCATTATACAAGTTTAAGTTTGGTTTATTTGTCACATACATAGTCATACACAGTATAACTCGCAGTGAAATGGTTGCGACTGCTCTGTCCAAACTGAGGAAAAAGAAACAGGGGTGCATAGAGAAATATATATTCTATGTATGTACAAAAATATATTAACAATGTATGTACAATATATGTATATTATGTTTATATACACAATATACAATGTATATGGTTGTGTATATATGTATTGTACACAATATACAAAATGTACAGATCCATCTTGTAAAATGACATATTTACAGTTTATGTTACATGGTGGTAATTGAATATATATACAGTTATTCAATATATATACAGTTATGTTACATGGTGGTGGTGGTCCCCACAGTTTATTAGTTGCCCTGATTCAGGGCCCGAATGGCCTGTGGGAAGAAGCTCCTCTTCAGTCTCTCTGTCTTGGTCTTCAGGGAGCGAAAGCGCTTCCCTGACCTCAACAGAGTGAAGAGTCTATTGTTGGGATGGGTGGGGTCCTTCACAATCCTCCTGACCTTGGTCTGGCACCGCTTGTAGTAGATGGTCTGCAGGTCAGGAAGTTCCGTGTGAGTGATGCGCGCTGCTGAACGCACTACCCTTTGGAGTGCTTGTCTGTCCTGCTTGGTGCTATTCCCAAACCAGACTGTGATGTTCCCCGTGAGGATGCTATCGATAGTGCAGGTGTAGAAGTTCCGCAGTACCTTGAAGGGCAGTCTGAAGTCTCTTAGGCATCTGAGGTGGTAAAGACGCTGACGAGCCTTCTTTGCCAGGGAGTTGGTATGGCGGGACCAGGACAGGTCCTGCGAGATGTGAACACCAAGGTACCTGAAACTATCTACTCTCTCCACTGTGGTTCCACTGATCCTCACAGGTTGGTAGTGCTGCTCCTGCTTCTTGCTGCAATCCACGATCAGCTTCTTTGTCTTGCTGATGTTTAGGAGGAGATTATTTTCCTGGCACCAGTTTTCCAGGCGTTTAATCTCCTCCAGGTAGGCCCTCTCATCGTTGTCCGTGATCAGACCCATGACAACGGTGTCGTCAGCAAACTTGACAATGATGGTGGAGCTGGAAGTGGCTGTGCAGTCGTAGGTGTACAGTGAGTAGAGCAGGGGGCTTAGGACACAACCCTGAGGAGCTCCAGTGCTGAGGGTGAGGGTGGATGAGGCGCAGTTGCCCACCCGTACTGATTGTGGTCTGTCTGTTAGGAAGTTGGAGATCCAGTCGCACAGGGATGGATGCAGTCCTAGATCCCCCAACTTAGTAGTGAGTAGGGAGGGGATGATAGTGTTTAATGCTGAACTGTAGTCGACAAACAGCATTTTAACATAATTACCCCTCCCTTTCTCCAGGTGGGTCAGTGTGGTGTGGGGCAGATGTGCAATTGCATCATCAGTGGAGCAGTTGTGGCGGTATGCAAACTGCAGTGGGTCCATGGAGGCTGGCAGTGAAGATGTGATGAAGTCTCTGACTAGCTTTTCAAAGCACTTCATCACGACTGATGTGAGGGCAACAGGGCGGTAGTCATTGAGGCCGGAGGGTCGAGGTTTCTTCGGAACGGGGACGATGGTGGATGGTGGACCACGCCGCCATCTTCCTCCTACCAAAATCTAAAAAAAATTATACCAGTCTCCATCAGGCTCCACCAGCCTCCACCAGGCTCCAACAGTCTCCATTAGTCTCCATCAGTCTCCATCAGGCTCCACCAGCCTCCACCAGTCTCCATCAGTCTCCATCAGTCTCCACCAGGCTCCACCAGTCTCCATCAGGCTCCATCAGTCTCCACCAGGCTCCACCAGGCTCCATTAGTCTCCATCAGTCTCCATCAGGCTCCACCAGCCTCCACCAGTCTCCATCAGTCTCCATCAGTCTCCACCAGGCTCCACCAGTCTCCATCAGGCTCCATCAGGCTCCATCAGTCTCCACCAGGCTCCACCAGGCTCCATTAGTCTCCATCAGGCTCCATCAGTCTCCCCCAGCCTGCACCAGTCTCCATCAGTCTCCACCAGCCTGTACCAGTCTCCATCAGGCTCCATCAGGCTCCATCAGTCTCCACCAGGCTCCACCAGGCTCCATTAGTCTCCATCAGGCTCCATCAGTCTCCCCCAGCCTGCACCAGTCTCCATCAGTCTCCACCAGCCTGTACCAGTCTCCATCAGGCTCCACCAGGCTGCACCAGTCTCCATCACGGGCCAGATGCCTGCATGTAACCTCCTAATACAGATCACACCATGCCACGTTATCTCCCTCACTCTCCATCTCCTCGTGGCCAGAAATCTATGGCAGGGAGCAGTAGGTCTAAAATGAAACTTTACAAGATATACGTGAACCAGAATCTCCAGGGAGTGTGAAACAAGTGGTGATGGAATCTGGGATCTCACATGCATGCTAGGTTTGAGGAGGTCCAAGGGTGTTGCATCACAGAAAGGAGTCTGTGTGGAGATACTATTAACACAGACATCAGTTCAATATCTGACCCAAATAAGCGCAGGCTTGGGACTTTAATGACTCGGCTCTGTGCTGTTACAGCTTCATCTATCAGCCTTCATCTTATCGTGTGATCTTAGCTGCTCAGTGGCCTTGATGTTGATGTGGGTATACTGGAAGTCTTCACATCAGAATGAGAGAAATGACAGTGGCATGTCCAGGGAACTGGGTTTTGAAACACAAAACCTGAGTTTTTTTCTTTATCTGAAGATTATACTGGAGACACATTAACTTCTCTTGGGACCAAGACATAAATTATCATACAGACCGATGTGATCATTAATAAATTTATCCTAGCAAAGCCTGGTAGCAACACACCATATCAGACCCTGTGAACAGTGCTGACTGCCTTTTTATTAGCAGTAGTTATATATCACCTTTCTCAAACTCAGGGACACAGAGAGATATCAGCTCTACCTGATGAGAAGCAGAACTTGCACACAGCATACTCTCTGTCAGAGACCACTGAGGGACTACAGCAGGTACAGGTGCACCAGGGAGAACATGGAAACGCCACCCAGATAGGGACTCAAACCCAAGACCCTAGAGATGAATGTGCTAACCACCAAGCTGCACTTTAACTTAAAAAACATGGTAACGCCTGAGTGGAAAACATATGAAGAAGGATATGACTTTATTTGCCACATTATCAGACAGCTCATGACCTTCTAGTACAGGGTATCTATAAAGATAGGCCTCTATCTTTATAGATGTCATAGCAGCACCATATAACTGAGTGAATGACAGTTACGTGGTACCGACAGAACTACTCTACTGCACATTTTGTCATGAAAGGAAAAATGGGTTTGACGAGGGCCAAAGCGCTCCGAAATCAGACCCAGACTGCAGCCAAAGCGCTCAGGTTAAAGGAAACTGATGGCAAACATTTATGGGTTTATGTGTTTACTGTAAAGGGGAGAGGTATTAGTGTTCACAGTAAAGGGGGCGGGGTTTATGTGTTTACTGTAAAGGGGTGGGGTTTATGTATTTACTGTAAAGGGGAGAGGTATTAGTGTTCACTGTAAAGGGGAGAGGTATTAGTGTTCACTGTAAAGGGGGCGGGTTTATGTGTTTACTGTAAAGGGGAGAGGTATTAGTGTTCACAGTAAAGGGGTGGGGTTTATGTGTTTACTGTAAAGGGGGTGGGGTTTATGTGTTCACAGTAAAGGGGGCGGGGTTTATGTGTTTACTGTAAAGGGGGTGGGGTTTATGTGTTTACTGTAAAGGGGGTGGGGTTTATGTGTTTACTGTAAAGGGGTGGGGTTTATGTATTTACAGTAAAGGGGTGGGGTTTATGTGTTTACTGTAAAGGGGAGCGGTATTAGTGTTCACAGTAAAGGGGTGGGGTTTATGTGTTTACAGTAAAGGGGGCGGGGTTTATGTGTTTACTGTAAAGGGGGTGGGGTTTATGTGTTTACTGTAAAGGGGTGGGGTTTATGTGAAGAAAAGCATCCAGTTTAAATGTCTGAATATTCTTAAAAGTCCTGTCGAGTACAGCAGCGTGTAAAAGTGTATTACACTGTCCTCTGAAATGTATTTAATTTTAATGATAGTTTATCGGCCACCAACTCTTAGTCAGAGTGGTAGTAGTAATAGTAATAGTATAGTAATTATAATGCCAATCAGACACTTTTTCACATCAATCCGAATGTTTCGTAATTGTTCTCAAACTGTGTTGCCTTGTATAGTGTCTCCCATTCTAGGTTTAGTAACGGATATTAGATTCTGGCAGTGTCTTGATTAAGTGTATTTTTGGAATCAAACCTATTTGCGCTAGACAACTAATTATGAGTTACATTTACAGAACACCCATCTCTGACTCAAGGATGCTTTACAGACAGAAATCAGCTTTTATAATCAGTCACACACTGATGAGAAGCAGCAGCCAATTTGCACACAGCGTACTCTCAGTGTGCACAGAGCACCAACCATCACCGGACATACACGCACAGAGCACCATCCATCACTGGACACACACACAGAGAGCACCAACCATCACCGCACACACACACAGAGCACCATCCATCACTGGACACACACACAGAGAGCACCAACCATCACCGCACACACACACAGAGCACCATCCATCACTGGACACACACACAGAGAGCACCGACCATCACCGCACGCACACACACACACACACACACACGCTAAGCTTTTTGGACTGTGGGAGGAAACCACCCAGATAGGGACTCAAACCCAAGACCAGCACTGAGAGACGAGTTACCCACCAACCCACTGGTGCTGCTAAACACATTTCTGGATGAGAGGGTGTGTTCTGTGCCAGATACGTAAATGTAAATAGTGTGTGTGCATATCTTTGGATGAGAAGGTGTGTGAAGTCTCTGAGATTGTGGCCATATTGAAGAGAAGGAGTTTTGCTCTCTACTTACGCAGTTTACCACAACAAACAAACATTTCAATCCACACTCCACATGTGCCCACATGCTCCTTGTCTGTAAGAATTTTAATGCTGAAACTTCATAGTTTATGCCACAATTATTCCAGAACCATAAAACTACATTAATCACAATCAGAACAAATGACTGACTAGATAAACACACTTAAAAGATCTGAACAAACATTTAATGAGCCAACATACAGCATGTTCACAGACACAGGCATCTTCTGGGGGTTTGGCGGTCGGCATGGCAGCAGAAATGTTTGTCTGTTTAACATTATTATTTGTTATGGAATGATGCGACACTAAAATCATAATATACAAAACAATATACAAACAAGGAAATGGCAGGTCCTCCTAAAACAACTACTGGCTGAGATCAACAAGCTGAAATGAAAGACTTGACACGCACGCACGCGCGCGCGCGCGCGCACGCACGCACGCACGCACGCACGCACGCACACACACACACACACGGACTGGAGCCGGGGGGATTTCCACCATGCTGCACCCCCGTGGCAGCCTTGGGCTATGTCCTTCGTGGTCAGTCCAGAAGGGTCTAGAAGTGGGTGAAGTATCTACGGCACCTAGCCCTGGCATCCAGGACCAACCCCGAGCCAATCAGAGGCTGCGCTGCCTCAGAACGGAGACAGGCTGGGCACTTTAATGTTGATGTCTCCGATGTTGATGTTGCGAGGAATTTCTGGAAGGTTCATGTTCTTGACAGCTGACACGGCTCTAGCCGGAGCAGCGGACAATCCACCCTGCGGGTAACACCACAGTTTACCTCACTGATGAGTTCACACCGAAGGAACAGGACATCATATTTTCACTTGTTATGATAACCTTATAATTAAAGCTTTACACACACCCTCCAGTGCTTGTAAATTATATTATTATTCTTTCCTGCTCAGTGAACTTAGCTCATGCTGTTATAGTTTACTAGTACCTGCACATAACTTTTTGTCATCAGCACATTCTCAGGTGCTAAACAGACAGATCTTTGAACTTAACAAAAATATCATAAACTGTGCCTCTGACAACACCCACACAGCTGATAAAACATGAGAATTGGTCGTGACACAAGCCAGATGTACAGGCCAATATTTTGGCAACACAAATAAATACTGTAACTACCAGCTGTACACTTCAGTTTGATGACAGAAAATCATCATTACCTTTAGCACATTTGCACAGAGAGTGTAACACGAGATCACGTTACAGGGAGTGTTACCACCTGACAGGACGTACACTGGCCACGGCGCACAGAAAGTGTAACACACCAGATCACGTTAAAGGAAGTGTTACCACCTGACAGGACGTACACTGAAACAGACGCACAGAAAGTGTAACACACCAGATCACGTTACAGGGAGTGTTACCACCTGACAGGACGTACACTGGCCACGGCGCACAGAAAGTGTAACACACCAGATCACATTACAGGGAGTGTTATCACCTGACAGGCTACGGCTGATGGGCTACGGCTGGTGGGCTATCACACATCCCAGTGAATGTGACTGCAAGGAGCTCGCGTCAAAGTGAAGAGGCGGAGTCCAGACAGATCAAGGACTACACAAGCGATGAGCCTCGGAAGGGCGAACCTCCCCTTTTTAAGCACGAGTGTGCGTGTGCTCTGTGTCATCCAGTGTGAGTGTGCAGTGACGTGAACAGTGCAAATTCAGGACGTTCACCTCAGACTTCTCCATGCGGTTCTGAAGCTCCACCTGCCCAACGATCTCGTTCATGTTGGTTTCCAGAACCATCCCCCCCATAACCACCTCCTGGAGTATGTAATGGACCTGCAGCACACATTCAGAGCCAAGCGATTCTGTCCTGGATGAACCAGGGTCTGTATGCACTGAGAAAGTTATCCATGCTGAACAGGGCAATCAAAACCACTAGAACAGTCTGATAAAGTTGTGAAAGAGGCATGCAACTGAAGGAGCTCATAAAACACTCCCAAGATTAGACAACTTACCAAAAAAAAGACAATATACCACAACTGATAAGGATGTTTATGGTTACAGTATGAGTCGATGAGATGAAGAAGCGATATTAGTGTGATACTGGGAATTCACAAGGTCTCCATGTGAAATGTAGAAACCCAGGTTTCAACACTGCACTGCACTACACTAACGCGTGAACAGGAGAAAAACGCACAAAATATCAGAGATAAAACCTGGGAGATTAGAAGGCGTCAATCCAGAAACGTCATTGCATTGTTTTCAGGGGTCACAGATTAAAAGAAATAAAAAATATAAAAGGGACAATTTTACTGGGTTACACATGGATATAGATAACTCAGAAATAAATCCCTTGATGCTGGTATATCATTTGCATCCAATAAAACTAACATCTATAAAAACCGCATATTATCTTTTAAGAACATATACAAAATCCAGGACGCGTTTACGACACCTAGTGGAGCATGCCCCAGAGAGGTGCCGGGTTCAGAGGTCAGCACACCGCAAGTGACCCCTCCCTCATCCACACTCTACATCGACTACACAGTCTTGCTTTTGACATATGAAGCTTTTCTCGAGGACATGCGTCTGATCCCAGCGCACCCTGAGAACTTGGCTCAACTGAGGCAGGCCTACAGTTAATCCTCAGCACTGTTTGCAGATCAGTTGGGGGAAGGTGTTTTTCCTTGTATAGGCCCTGAACTCTGTTCCAGAATAAAACGTCTACAGGTCTTTTTAATCCAGACTGCAAAAACAGTTTAGTCTTGTCTACACTCTTTTTTCCATTTGGGTCCTTCTATTTTAATTTAATATTTCATCATTTCTAGTAGTGCAATTTTATTAAAGTAGTTACTTTATTATTTTCTGTATTATAGTTTGAATTCAAAAACCAAAGTGGTTTATAGACAAATTATTATATTAAAACAATAATAAAACAGAATTCATCACATGATGAGCACTGTGACTAAACATACTGTCTAAATAGCACAAGTAGAGAAATGGAGTGTGACGGATCATGAGTGTGATCAGCAGACGTCAGTGTGGGAAACAAACTGACTCACTTTGTCCATGTGGAAGATCAGGTCCAGCTCACACACGTTCTCGAAGCACTTATCCAGAGTCTCCACAAACACCTGTGCACAAAAAAAGCCTCACTGACATTTATTTATTTAGATTTATCTGACACTTTTATCCAAAGTAACTTACAATACTGACTGAACACATCTTGAGTAATTGAGGGTTAAGGGTCTTTCTCAGGGACCCAACATTGGAAACCTGGCAATGTTGGGACTGGAACCAGCAACCTTCTGATTACTAGTCCAGTACCTTCACCACTGAGACACCACTAAGCCCAGACATGATGACATCAACAATATGCTCTTATATGTGAAGTAGTTAAGGTCTAGACACTTATCTCAGAGACCCTTACACACATCGGCTGTTTCTGGTTTCAGAGAATGTTTACAAAGCAGTTCCCCTCACCCATCCAGTTCCTGATTCCCAAACACACACACCTCTCATGAAACGTGCGAGTCCCTGCACGAGAGCAGCTAAAGAGGCCTAAAGGGGCCATGAGCAGACTGATCTCCAGACTGGAGTCTCCACTGAGACACACTTCAAACACATGAAACCTTCTCCTAATCAGACGCCAGAGGGGAACAGTGAGGTCTGTACATTACTGAACAAACGTGATGCTGTGCCTTCAGGTCAGGTGACATCATGGCCTATAGCTCAGGTGAGGTCAGGTCAGATCAGGGGACATCATGGCCTATTGCTCAGGTGAGGTCAGGTCAGATCAGGGGACATCATGGCCTATTGCTCAGGTGAGGTCAGGTCAGGGGACATCATGGCCTACAGCTCAGGTCAGGTCAGGTCAGGTCAGGTCAGGTCAGATGACATCATGGCCTACAGCTCAGCCAGAGGCCAATCAGAAAAAAAGCCATCAGGAAAAAAAACACAACCATAAACACTTATTGAGGACACTTTCACAACAACTCTGACCATCAACACATATGGACTGGCATTCGCTCCAATTCAGTCTGCATATACAATACACAACTCCCTCCACAACTGCCATTCCATTCAAGTGTTTGCTGAATTCCTTCACAGACACACCTCATTCTCCTGAATGAGATGCTGAATAGGTGATCACCTTAACAAAATCCTATTCTAACGAGCAACAGTAGAAAAACCACTGCTGCTGGATGGAAAAAGCAGTGTTAGTACTACCTAAAAAGTAAGTGTAGTCAAAATACAGCTCCAGACCTTGTCAAAAGAGTTGAAAAGAAAGGTTCTCAATGAGGAAATTAATGGGTCAATTGTAGCTTTACTGGCAGAGGGATACAGTGAGCGGCAGGTTGCTTCCATCTTGAAAATTTCAAAAACTGTGGTTCATAAGAACAAGGTCAAGCAGAAATCACATTGGACAACAACAGCTACAGACTGGCAGAGATCGAAAACGACTCTACCGACCGTGGTGATCGCCACCTCATTCAAATGTCACTTAACAGCCGTAAGATGACTTCAAGTCACCTGCAAAAAGAATGGCATGCAGCAGCTGGGGTGAATTGCACAGCGAGGGCAGTTTGAAACAGGCTTCTGGAGGCAGGGCTGAAGTCATCCAAAGCTAGAAAAAGCCCTTCTTCAATGAGAAGCAAAGAAGAGCCAGACTGAAGTTTGCGAAAGACCATAACGATTGGACTGGAGTAAGGTCGTCATCTCTGATGAGTGCAATTTTCTGTTTTGTCCAACACCTGGTCGTGTAAGGATTAAATGGAGACCTGGAGAGGCCTACAAGCCAGAGTGTGAAATTTGGTGCAGGAACGGTGATAATCTGGGGGAGTTTCAGGATGGCTGGAATCTGGCAGATTTGTCTTTGTAACAGATGCATGAATCAAGCTACTTACAAAACTGTGCTGGAAGAAAACTTGCTTCCTTCTGCTCTGACAAATGTTCCCCAACTCTGATGATTGTTTTTTTCAACAGGACAATGCTCCATGTCACACAACCAGGTCAATCAAAGTGTGGATGAGGGATCACCAGATCAAGACCCCATCATGGCCAGCCCAATCTCCAGACCTGAACCCCATTGAAAACCTCTGGAATGTGATCAAGAGGAAGATGGATGGTCACAAGCCATCAAACAAAGCTGAGCTCCTGGAATTTCTGTGTCGTTACCCAACAGCAATGTGAAAGACTGATGGAAAGCAGGCCAAGATGCATGAAAGTTGAATATGAGCTTGTTTTCTTTGCATTATTTGTAGTCTGAAATTTCTGTAACTGTTTTTTTATTTTGACCATTAGTCATTTTCATTAAAAAACATGCTCTAAAATACATTATTTTTATCTGGAATTTGGAAGAAATGTTGCCAGTAGTTTAGAGAATAAAACAAAAGTGCTCAGCCTGCTGAAACACAAACCCATCAACTGTAAAACTAGAGAAACTGATCATTTTGTAGTGGTCTCTTATTTTTTCCGGAGCTGTATATATATACACACACACACACACACACACACACACACACACACACTATATATATATATATATAAAATTCAGAAACAATATATATATGGTTATTCTTCTTTGTCCTATTCCAAAAACTGATTCTTAGTTCATTATTCACTATGTGAAACTCAGTGTTTCAGTACAGCACTCAGCCGAGTGGGACCATTAAAGGCGTCTCTGACATAACTGTCTCACTCACTGGTGACATGCCCACATCCTGTGGTATACACACATCATTGCGTTTATGCCCTATGTGCTTGTGTTGAAGGTTTGCTTTTTTATGCTGATCTGGGACCAGTTTCTGGTTCCTCTTGACGCTTGACATGTGTCTGTATGATATTTACCTGAATAAGATCTAGAATCCCAAGTTCACTCTCGGACGAGTCCACACAAAACACAAAGTAAAGTGTAGCATAGTGTCTGTAGATCAGCTTGTAGTCGGAGCCTCCGATCAGGCTGCGTGGGTGAAACACGTGGGTGAATATGGTAAACAAGATCCTTTGTAGCATGTTCACAATTACTGCCAGGAAACAGCTCAACCACCAGGGGCTTTAAGGTCATTTGCCCCTGTCTGAAACCACCAAGCATATGTATTTACAGAACACTGTATCAAACTTGATTTATAATTCATTATCCACAATATTAACTCTACCGTGTAGAAACAATGGTATGTATGCAACACTTATATCATTACCTGCCGCCTTCTAGGAAATTGCAGACGTTGTCGTCTCTCTTGGACACCAGATGAAACGTCTCCCTGATAATCTGCTGCTGCAGGTCTTCTGCCTACATGACAACACGCAGGGACAGTAGTGGTCAGGTCAGTGGTCTGTCCAGTCCAGCTCAGTTCAGTTCCTGGAGGACCACAGTGAGCTCCTAGCGATGCTCACGTCCCTGCCTCAGGTCACACGAACCCATCAATGATTTAGCTACTGCGTGTACCAGTGGGCCAGGACGGCACGTAGCAGTAATAACTATGATCTGCAGCCTTTGAATGTTAAAATTGGGAATAAAACATCTTAAAACAGCTCATCATCTGCTAGTAGGTTAGGTACTTAAAAAATAACTAAATTACAGCACAGCTGTTCGAGGTCAGCTGATAGATGGAATATGAACAGCACGCTAAATATATAGGACCTAGCGATCTGAATGTTTCACAAGCTATTCTTACAAAATATTGGTAGAATCTGATAAGCCGTGGTTTCCCATGGTTGTTAAATATAAGTATAGCCTTGATCATCCTCGGTGCTAGTGTTTTGCTGCGTTGAATCTAGATCAATCTTCTTTCGTTCATGAAAATAACTGGCTCCCAGCTAGTACTTCCGCAAAAAAGAAAAAAAGTCTACATCATAATAAAAGTTAATGTACGCGGTGTTATTGTTTGTTTATATATATATATATATATATATATATATATATATATATATATATATATATATATATATATAAAACAATGTTAATAACGTTAATATATATTAATATATATAATAAAGTTAATATATATAAAACAATGTTAATAAAACAATGTTAATATACATTTAGCTAGACAACAATAAACAATCTCAATTGAAATAGAAATATAGCAGGCAGCATTTTTTAAAATAAAAACTAAACAGAAATCTAATTGGCGCTACGCAGAACTTTTATTTTGACAGAGACCACCGAGGCCATTTCCGCCGGAATCCGGAAGTACTAGTTAATGGGTCGCGTTTATTTATTTAGGTATTTATGAGCTATCTGTGCTAGTTAGGGAGACGTGTAGGCCTTTAAAGATCAGTACAGTTGACCTTATATAATAAAGCAGGGAATTACGCGCTCTTAAACCATTTTACAGTGTTTGGGATGGTGTTCGAAGTTTATACTTAAACGCTGGTGACGGAACTCCAGAGGAGTTGAGTTAGCCAGCGCTAGCGGTCGCTAGCATTAGGACAGCTGATAGATATCACGAGTTGGGATGTCTGAGTTGTGAGCTGGTAGCGAGGAGATACCGAGACAAACGAGCGTGTAGATATACTAAAGTCCAGCCACGTAGGAGACACTACCGGCTGTGGGCTGGGAGGGTCCATGCTAACGCCAGCTGAGTAGAGGCAGAGCTCCTCTCTGGTAAGTCCACACCAACTAAACTGGCTAGGGCCGATGACTAACCGCAACTAAACTGGCTAGGGCCGATGACTAACCGCAACTAAACTGGCTAGGGCCGATGACTAACCGCAACTAAACTGGCTAGGGCCGATGACTAACCGCAACTAAACTGGCTAGGGCCGATGACTAACCGCAACTAAACTGGCTAGGGCCGATGACTAACCGCAACTAAACCGGCTAGGGCCGATGACTAACCGCAACTAAACCGGCTAGGGCCGATGACTAACCGCAACTAAACCGGCTAGGGCCGATGACTAACCCCAACTAAACCGGCTAGGGCCGATGACTAACCGCAACTAAACCGGCTAGGGCCGATGACTAACCGCAACTAAACCGGCTAGGGCCGATGACTAACCGCAACTAAACCGGCTAGGGCCGATGACTAACCCCAACTAAGCCCGCTAGGGCCGATGACTAACCCCAACTAAGCCCGCTAGGGCCGATGACTAACCCCAACTAAGCCCGCTAGGGTCGATGACTAACCCCAACTAAGCCCGCTAGGGTCGATGACTAACCCCAACTAAGCCCGCTAGGGTCGATGACTAACCCCAACTAAGCCCGCTAGGGTCGATGACTAACCCCAACTAAGCCCGCTAGGGCCGATGACTAACCCCAACTAAGCCCGCTAGAGTAGATAACTAGTTACTTTCCTAAAGGTTTCTCGGACTGCGTACTGCAATATAATCGCTTGTTTTATCCTACTGGGTAACATTACCTAATAATATTAATTTGGTTTTACAAGAAGCTCCTAGAAGCTTAGGACAGAGCGTTATAAATATAAAGGTGGCGTTATTTATTTGGAGTAAACGACAAAGACGTGGTCCTAATCGCTTAATCTGTGCGTTCACCGACCGGACCGGGCTGTTCTTCCGGTCGCGTATTCGCTCTGTGACCGTTTGTTCGGATCCACGTGGTGTCCTGGATAAGGTCTGAGGTGGATGCCCCACGGTGTGCTTGCTTACTTTGTGGGTAGTGTCCGGGTGACGATGTGGGAGGGGTAAATAACAAGCTACAACTAAACAGCCTGAGTTTAAATGTTCTCACTTCCTTAAAGACTGCCTAGCACTTCCATATGGTCGAGAATAATCGGGTTAGAACGGACTTTCTGTGAGTATTAGGATTTGTTTTCCTTCTCGGATGCTTTCCGCTGTATTTTGTCAAATGGACATTCAATTACTTAATTTTTACTTCTTTTTTTTATTATTAGGATATTTTAACAGTTGACCAGCTTGCTTTCCTTGTAGTTTGATGGGTGGCCGCTAGATGGTGCACTCACCCAAAAGACTAATCTACTGTTAGTTTCGTGCTGTGCACTATGCAAACCTTGGTGACATTAACGGCACAAAAGTGTGACGGCTGATTATTCTGACGTGAAATCCGCTTGATTTGCCTCTGTACCGAGCTCTGACGGTCTGGATGTTTGTCCTGCAGGTGTAGGGGACTGTGATGGTGGAATGACTGCCTGAGTGATCGTCACCTTTCACCATGAGTGCCGGCCTCCTCGTGACCCTGCTGAGCCTGCTGGGGTGTCTCCCGTGTCTGCACACACACCTCAGCACCTCAGATAGCATCGTGGGCAACATGACTATGTCTGACCCAGAGGACTGCGACATTGTAAAGTGTGAGTCCGTCTGTGACGTCTCTCAAATAGCAAAGTTTAAGCAGCCTCCGTAGGTTCTGATTTTCTTTTTATAGGTAAAGAAAAAGATTCCTTTCTGCTTTTTGATTGGAGTTCACATTTAATTTGTACATATTTCTGGGCATGTGTGTGTGCTATGGTTGTGTTGGAATGTTTCTGTTGCTAACCTTTTTTTCTGGATGCTTTAAAACAATATAATCATACATTTATCAAGTGTTGAGCTCTCTACAGTCAGTCCAAAAATGGCAGTGTCTGTGTGGTTCAGTTTGGTAGCGTTAATGTAATGTGACTTATCTTCAGACGTAGGCTGTACCTGTTCCTCTTGATGTACCTCGTTATTCTTCTTTCCTGAGAAAGGTTTCCATGTCCATGGGAAAGTCTGGGGATCAGGTTTGTTTTATTTTGGTTAAGATAAAATATGTCCTGATCGCTCCCTTCAGAGATAAAACGGAGTGAACGGGTGTCTGTGGAATATCATTTTTTTCCAAAAATAAGTAAAGCCATGTGTTTTTGTTTTTTAACGTCTCTTCCTTGAAGGACGCTCTTTGAGAAGGGCCATGTGGTTCAGATTTAAGATGAAAGAGCGGCTCGTGTGTGTGCGTGCGTGTGCGTGCGTGCGCGCGTTTGGGCCAGGCACTAGGGTGCGTGTGTATGTATGTGTTTGGGCCAGGCACTAGGGTGCGTGTGCATGTATGTGTTTGGGCCAGGCACTAGGGTGCGTGTGCATGTATGTGTTTGGGCCAGGCACTAGGGTGCGTGTGCATGTATGTGTTTGGGCCAGGCACTAGGGTGCGTGTGCATGTATGTGTTTGGGCCAGGCACTAGGGTGCGTGTGCATGTATGTGTTTGGGCCAGGCACTAGGGTGCGTGTGCATGTATGTGTTTGGGCCAGGCACTAGGGTGCGTGTGCATGTATGTGTTTGGGCCAGGCACTAGGGTGCGTGTGCATGTATGTGTTTGGGCCAGGCACTAGGGTGCGTGTGCATGTATGTGTTTGGGCCAGGCACTAGGGTGCGTGCGTGTGTGGGGGGGGGCTTTGTCTGAACATTGTTGCGTCATCTTAGCCATCCTGTATAAGGGAGCAGCACCAGCACACACACTAGTCCTACAGGCACCCTGTCACCCACCCCAGCCCTCCACACACACACACACACACACACACACACACACACACACACACACACACACACACACACATGCTTGGTGTATAGTTACTGTGTGGCTTGTGGTGCCTCTGTGCTTGCAGTGTGCAGAATAAAAGTGAGTTGAGATGGTGTCCATCTGGAAGTCTGAAGTGTTTGGTGTGAGTGCTATAAATACCCAATCATTACACATTCCAGCTCGCGTACCCGTGTGTGTGTGGCAAAGCTTGGGCATGCTTCACAATGACCTCCACACACACACACACACGGTCTTCTCTGCTGCCCTTCTTCTCCTCTTGTGGGCCATTAGGAACAGGTGGTGAATCATTTCTAAGCCCCAGGCAGGGTGGCTCCCACCCCCTTATCTGGAGAGGGTGGCTTTAGGAGGTGGAGGGGTTGGGAGGGGCAGGAGGTGGAATTAAGAGTCAAATACTGATGGAGACCCAGAGAGGGTGGGATAGGTGGGTGGGGGCGGCAGAGTGAGGGGTGTAGGTGAGATCCCTTGTGTGAGCAGCCCAGCTGCGGGGCCAGGGAGGAACGCCGCACCTCACACACACATGGCCGCTGGAAGCGGGTCAAAGGAAGTATGAACGTGCCAGTTCCCCTCCTGGTCATGCCAGCTTCTCAGTGGCCCGCGAGATAGCGGCACTCAGCAAGCGTGACTGACTGCATGTCCGCTAACGTTCGACTCAGCCTCTCGGGACATCCCCGTGGAGCTGGAGAGGAGCGGCTCAGTTTGGGAGCTCTGAGAGAGGGTATCTGGTAAACGCACAGGTTCATTTTGAAGATGACTCGGCGTTCCCACAAGCTTTCTAAACGTTAGATGATTTGGAAGTCCCGGATGCTTCAGTGAAACTGACCTGCGTGGCTGTGTGAGTAATGAACGCATGAATGCAGGAGCAGTGCTCTGGGATCTTGGACACAGAAACGCAGCGGTAACAAGAACCCAGTTAAACGCTCCCTTTCTCCAATGGTATTGGGTCAAAGTTCTCTTATCATAGCGACGGCCAATGAAGTACAGGGCCTGGTTGGGGACACGCAACCTATCCTGGATTTTGTGAATGTTTTCGTGTTTTCCTGGTTAAATTTGGGTTCAGTTTCATTTTGACTCGTATGATCCCAAAACGGAAATAAATTTGTCGACGGAGTGTTCCGTAAGTGAGGCTGGGCCATCTTTCTGGAAATCTCTGTATGAGTTCCTGGCCGCTTCCTGCTGCGTCAAGAAATGTGCGCTTAACGCTCTCTGATAAATGGCCGTACTGACCTCTGAACTCTCACTGACGTAAATTGATGCAGCTCATCACTGATGCAGGCTTGAATTTCAATATTAATAGAAATCCGTGAATCAGAAGCCTCACTGAACTGAAGTGTGTTTTCGTTGGTTTGTTCTCTTCTTAGGTCCTGTGAAAGCGTGTACCCGAGCTTTCTTCTCTGAAGAGAAATCCTTGTGTGTTTTCCTACACTGCCCTAATAATGCCTCATGTGAACATCTGCTCGTAAACACAGGTAAGGGATCAGGCCAGAGACTGGCGCTTTCACAAGCGCGTTGGCCAGCGTGTTGTCTTCATTTCCAAACATTTAACTGTGTCTCTGGCTCACGTTCCACCTCGTTTACACCAGTTCTGCTCTGTGTGGAACACTGCAGCAGTCTGCTGGAAGAAACCAAAAGGTCACTTTGATCTTTACCTCTGCTTGTCGTGTGAATGCACACGCAGTGTCTCTCTCTCATGCGACCGTTAACCAGAGCAGACAGGCCGGTGCTCGGGGTATACGGGAGTCCTGTTTCTGCTCTCTGTCAGGTCTTGGTGTTCCTTCTGTTTCTGTCCTCAGGAACAAGAGTAGCTAGACAGGATAGCCATGGTGAGGAGGGGGTGGTTCCAGCTACACCTGACTCTTCTCCATCTCCTGCTGCATCTGACCTGCCTCCTGGCTCGGCCAGAGCAGCACAACAACACCCTCCTCCATCCAACGCTAGCTCTGCGTCCCAGAGGCCAGAACAAACTAACAGTACCCACAACTCCTCAGTGGACGGGGTTGGAGTCCCAAAAAAGAACAGCTCTACCAAACCTGAGACCACTTCCTCAGCCAGTTCACAGGTCTCTGCGGACAGGGCAAGAGGGAACAAATCCACCCCTACGTCTGCCCCAGCTGTGCCACATACTACTCTATCCACAGCTAATGCCACAAGACCCACCACCATCACCACGACAACTAATGCCACGACAACTAATGCCACAACAGTCATCACCATAACCATGACAACTAATGCCATGACTACTACCACACCACCACTGATGAGCACACTTAAAGTTACATCACACCCAACCGCTCGTACTACCACGGTAGCGCCCCAACCGCCAACCCCAGCGACTTCCATCACCTCCCGACTGCCAACCATTCCTGCGACTGCTCCTAGCACCTCCCTTCTGTCACCACTAACCCGCTCCACCCAGCCTGCCCCTCCTGAAGGGAACACAGATCCTCCACCCCCCCCAGCCAAAGTCCCACAGCCCCCATCTGGAAAGCGGCCTGGTGTGCAGGGCGCCGGTGCCGGCGGGCGGGTCGGGATCGGCATCGGCCACACGGTGCTGGAAGCTACCGGCGATTCGCTGACCATCGACATGGTGAACACCAGCTCCCTGATGGCTGTGCTGATGTTTGGCCTGTTCTTCTTCGTTGTCACAGTCATCGTCTTCCTCAGACAGGCCTATGAGAGCTTCCGGAGGAAGGACTACACGCAGGTGGACTATCTAATCAACGGCATGTACTCCGACTCAGGGGTCTGAGTGTTTACAGTTCAACAGTAACATTTGCCAGTTTTTGATTGATCTTTTTTGCTCCTGGATGAGCCTGACTCGGCGGCGATGTAAATCTGTTCACCACAGCCCTGTGTCTCCACCTCCAAGTTTCTCCCTGGGCGACCCATGCACAGATCTCTGGGTTTGCTGGGACCAGCTCAGTGGTGGTTTCCTGACTGTACAGCCTCGTGATCAGGTCCTTACAATAAGGGTTACTTTTCCCCCTTTATGCAGACGAACCTTCCATTTAATACTCCACATGAGATGTAAGCCTTATTTTTTTTAACCCTTGGCCCTCTTTCAGTAAATGATTTAATGGTGCAATATTTGTCTTCACTTCTTTGTTTTCCAATAATATTCAATGTTTCATGCTTTTTCTATTACATCAAGCTGACTGTGGATGCCTTTAATTTTGGTAGCTTTGTGGGTTTGGGTTTGTGTTTTTTGTTGTTTTTTTTTTTTTTTCAACTCTTTGGGTTGGGAATGGATGCCAAAATGGTGACTGTGACACTGAAGCACATTAATGAAAAACCAAGGAATTCTTTAGCCATTCTGAACTTGATTTCAGGACTGAGGGAAGCTTTTGCTCTGCGTCTGAGAGCTGGGGAAGACGGACCTCACACGTGCCAACGTAAATCTGTATCCTACTACAGCACTAGAGAAGGCAAAAAAGTTACTTTGCGAAGGAATAAACATGAACAAAGAATGAATCCGGTGTGGTTGTCTTCTTGTGTCAGTGAGCGTGATTCTGGTCGTCATGTTTGGCTGTAATTTGTGACTGAGCTGAGGACGAGTGCTTGGATTGCCATGTATTTCCTCTCTGAGCCAATAAACCCCCAACGTTCAGCGTTTCCCACAGACTCCTGGGTGTTTTATTAGAGGGCTGAATCAATCAGCCTTTGCTGTAAACAAAATGGTATACATAAACAAGCCACATCTGTAGCACAATAATTGCTCCCTGGAAATATATGATGCCCGTGCAGGGACTATTTGTAGTGAAACCCATGAGGTCTGCAGGTTTAATTGGCAGAGATGAAAGTAACAACTGTGTGAAAGGGGGGTTGGGTCTTCAGCACCTCTCCCGACCCTAATAAGGGAGGCCTTTGTTTTGGGGAGGGGGCCTGAATGCCTGTTGCTTTATCAAAGTGGCATTATGCAGCTTTGGTCTGGCACAGTCCTTGGTGATCCGGGAATGCTGGACAACTCCTGGCTGGACCCTCCAGCTTTACAGCCTGGAGTTCTCCACCAGTTCCTCCAACAGCCTTTGCCCCGTTTTCCAGTTTTCCATCCCCTCCTCGGTTCCCCAGGGCCGATTGTTCTAGGCTAAATTTCCCAATTGCTGCGTTCTTCCTTCGTGCCAGAAGAGAACAATCCTGATGAATTTCCAGCCAAAACAAACTGAGCAAGGCACTGCAACCTAAATGCGACCTCCCGGCCGTGCGCTTGGATGAGGTTTGCCTTGTGTGTGTTGATGCTGTTTCAAGTGTGTGGTTTATTGTGGAAAAAAGCAGAACCATTTTCTGGTTGTCTGTGAAAAGCTGTGATCACTGTTTTTTATTACTGCTTGTCTGAAGCAGTAGGAAATCTGGACCTTTGTGCGACTGCAACGTTGATCCTCAGTTCTGCAGTAGGTGTTGTGAGGGTGTGGTTAGCACTAAGCCTGCCAATGTGGGGTGTGCGTGAGACTTTTGTTTTAAGCAAACCTGTCCAGATGGTATTTATTATGTGAGAAATATTTTTCAACATCAAACTTAGATGTGTTGACTCTCAATAAAATCCTGAGAGGTAATGAAGGGCAGAGGAACCGGTGCGGTTTCGTTTTGGGTGTCTGGGGCCGAGTCAGAGGCTTTGTTTGTATGCGGGGCTTAGCCAGAGGCTGTGCTGCACAGGTGAGCGTAAAGGCAGGTTTCTTTACAGCATGTTTCTCTGGACTGACGGCTGTCCTCACACACACCAGAGCAGGACTTCTGCTTGTGCCTGTGGCCTGCCGTGTGTGCCAGCTGGACAGCCAAAGAAACAGAACCAATCCTAATGAGACCAGGGGTCCGGTTTCATCCCGCACCTTTACAGCACTTCCAGACTCATGAACAAGGCCCAAAGAAATCTTGAGGTTGTAGTTTTACAACTGATTCCAATTAAAAGCAACCCCAGATAATTAAGTTTCCATAATTAATGTTTGAGGATAACAGTCTAATGAGTAATATTCCTAAAGAGTTTTCCTTTACTGCAGATATGCTTAAACTGGCAAGAATATTCGCGGAATGTAGCCAAAATTTTAAAAAACACTGTCTCAATTTTTACATTCATCTCCAATTCAAACTTTTTTCACTGATTCCAACATCCTAAAAATCAGCACACCAAACGTTTCTGTGTTTTTCACCTGATCTGACACGTTTTCAACCCCGTTGTTAAGTTAAATGTCCAGTCTGGGGTGTGGAACAACCCTCACAGGCTGTCAGACAGAAAACGGAGCGACGTTCCCTGTCCAGCACTGCGCCGCTGTAACCACCAGCCGTAACGTGGCGGAGCGCGAGCGCCGCAGAGCTCTTCCAGGTCCGCTCGTGGCAGGCCGACGGGGCTCGAGACACTTCTGCTCTCACCTTTGTTTACTTCGGCTTGTAGAATTGAATGTTTGGAATAAACGTCATACATATCACCCTTTTCTACTCACAATGTCAGAATAGCACATTACACCAATGTAATGTTGATTTAGTACAACAACAACAAATTAGTGCATTTAAAATAGTAACACTGATAAATAATATCACTGATAACTTTAGCAATATTTAAGTGTAGTGAAATTGTAGTTGTTTGGCTGCCATTTCTACCATTTCTCTTGATATTTTTTCCTATTATCATATTCTTATTTGCATTCGTATTATTAATTACATATTACATATGAATATTAACGTACTTATTCATATTTGTATGCGTATTGTTAATTATATATTAATGTTTTTATTTTTTGCTTAAATTCGCTTATTTGCCACATTTCCGCGGAGTCGCTTAATTTCTGCAATGTAGCAAAAACGCTCGCGTTCGTATCCTCATGTAGTTCACTCCCGTTTGGTGACGTCAGCCAGTTTCCGCTGTCATCCCCCCCGTGCCTCTCGGCGCTCGCGCAGGCTGAACGCTTTCCCGAGCCTCTCCGAAAGTTTCTTGACTCGCAAACCCCTCGCGGAATGGAGCTGTGGTGCCGAAGCTGAGGCGCGAGGCGCTTGCGATGGGTGTTTTGTTAGTGGCGCTGCTGCTGTGCCGCGCGCTCACTTTGCTGCATGGTAAGTCCACTTTTGTTCACGTTTCACGCTCGAGGGTGGCGAGCTCGCAGCACGGATCCTGGGAACGTGCAACTTTGCACCGTGTAGTCTAAGTTTGGAACAACCTACACGAAGTCCGGCAGGCAGGTCCGCTCCGCGTTCGGCGTTTTGGTATTTGGACGTAACTCAATAGTTCCACACGTCCATGTGTGGCTGCGCGAGACTCGCTCGCTAGAGGCTGTTTAGCTCGTGACTTCGAGCAGGCTGCGTTCAAGTTTTGCTTCGCGGTTCCAACTTTGCAGGGAGGCTCCAGCTTCCGAGCCACCGAGCACGCGATGTGGCGCCGGGAAGCACGACGCTTCTCCTCCGAATGTTGGAGTCGTTTGGTCCACGTTCCTCGCGCGAGTTTCCCAGGCCTCTGTTCACGCACAACACGATTGATCGGTGTCGGATGTCAGATGGAGCGAGCGAATCTGAGCCCGTATCAAGACTTCCAACACACACAAATAAAAGTACTATATTCCTTTACTACAGCATTTTCCAAGCGGGTTTATTTCTACAGTGGCGAGGACGGCTCGTATTCGTCCCTGAATCCGAGATGTTAAAGACCAGATCTGAACGTAGCAGTGTCACGCGCAGCAGCTGCAGGGAGGGCCTGGTTTATCGAAGCGTTCAGGTTGTACAAAACTATTTAACAGAAGCACCGCGACTTAAGTACGTCTGGTTGGTCGAGACGTGACATGTTATGGTCAGTGTAACTGCATTAGTGATGTAGAGCCTGTTGAACATGTTGAATATGTCGCCATCGCAGGGTGCTCTTGCATTCACACCTAAACCCCGAGCAGGCGACGTAAAGTCACAGTTGGATCGCGAGAGTCCGTTTCACTGTGCTGTGTGTCGTAGAGTGCTCTGCGCGTGATGTTTCACTCTACTGATGGTGGTCGTGTGCTCTGCGCGTGATGTCGTGCATAGCCGTAGTCCTGCGTAATTGCATGATGTCACTGTTCCAACGCATGTTCTTTGGTTCTGCTGCCGTGCTGAACCGGGTTCTGTTGACCCAGGTGTGTTCGTACGGGTGATGTTGGCCAGGTAGTGGACTGTCATTCTTTGGCTCTCATCTGGAAATTGCACTGTAGCTACTTGAAGATAAAATTAGGTAAAATACATGTTGAGCATCCTGGGCGATGCCCAAGCCCTGTGACCGCCGCACAACACTCGATTAGTCTTTTTTGTTTGGGGATTTTCATGCAGAAGTCCCAGTTAGGCTGTCAGCACGTCTGTGGTGGTTTGAGCTTTGCGCGAGAAATCAGAAAGCAGTTCCGAAAGTTTTGAGCAAACGCTGAACCACCGTTGAAGTGCATGAGCAACAGCACGGACTTGGTTCATCTTTTGTCAGCGCTGTTTTTTTGTACAGAGTGTGTGAAGCTGCCTTTCTCGGGCAGGTATTGTGAGCTGCGTGCGACCTCTCCGTGCTAAGAGCAGTGCGAGACCCTGGCCTAGGGCGCTACGTCACGCAGCACGGTGCATGCATGTGATTCCCATAACCGCGCTGTATGCAGCTTTTGGTGCCATCTGGGTTTATTCATGTGAGCCGATTCTGAGTAGCACGTTCAAAACATTGTCGTAGTTTTGCTTTATAACTAAGAAAATGAAACACATCTTTTAAAATCTGCAGTTTGTGTAGCTACTACAAACGCTTGACTCCTTTTGTAAACGTGTGGTTTGATTAATTTGAGCCTGTAGGCTGTTTGAAGTGCTTTTCTCCATTTCTTCATCGTTGCTCTAACCAGGCAGAACCAGAACTCCGGTCTCGTGCTCGGCTCAATAAAGTGACTTTACTGACCACGGGACAGGTGTGCAGGGCGCGCGCGGTCCTGGCTCTGTTCTGAGCGCCGTGTCTTCGCGCCCGGCGCACGAACGCGGTTCATTCTTAAACGGATGATGTCTGAGGGGTAAAGGTCCAGCATGCTAACCCGTCTCACTGCAAAGCTTCTCTTCCTCTCGCTCTCGTGTGCGTGCAGAGGGACAGGCTGCACGGACCTCCCTCCTGCATCGTGCGTGTTTACAGTCGCACTTTAACGCCACAGAGAGATTCCTTGTTTTAGTGAACGGGTGCTTGGAAGTGTTTCACGACACATTTCGATATAAACACGGGAACAGATTGACGAACATGCAGGATTTGTAAAATGTACAATCCTCCGTGCTTTAAAAATAGTAATAAATTTAGGTAAAATAAGCGTATAAAGTAATAAATCTGTTACTTTGCACTCATGTCCTGAGACTAAAGGCAACCATCGGGGCTGTTGTGAAATATTTATGATTCTGTGGTCGCGTGTTCGGTGCGTGGGCGCCGACCTTCTAACGCCCATGAGGTGCACATCCTTCAGACACTTCCGCCTTCTGCGCGAGGAATTTAGTGAGGACACGCGAGACGTCACCACGCACACATCACGTGCAGGGCAATGCTTTAAAAAGCGTGTGGGATTAAAGGCTGGGTAAGGGGTATTGTAGCCAAATTTCCGGTTTGTGACAAAGGTCACCTCGGACAGAGGTGAGACAGAACTGTCACCTGTGAGAGGTGAGACAGAACTGTCTTTTTCTCTATAAGACTGCACATTCCTGAGCTTACTTATCGTCACATATACACCATCTACACCTCAAATACAACACACACACACACACAGAGAAAGGAGGTGTTGGACATTGATGCAGGTGTAGGACATGGTTGTTATACACAGAGCTGGTAGGATGTAGGAATATCACAGTGCTGCGCGCGCGTGTGTGTGACCGCTGTTGGCTGTGGTCTCAGTGCTCCGTCAGCAGAGCCACTTCCCAGTATGTCATTTACTGATTGAAATGGTCAAAGTGCCATTAGCAACACTATTATCACAGAACACTACAATATGCAAATGAGCACTGGTAAATCCCTTTTTTTGTTGTTGTGCTGTGAGCAGCCTGACCAATCCTGTTCGGGATCAGTGTTCCGTGGGTGTGGGGATGCTTCTTGGCATTTGCATGGTCCAGTAAACAGAAACTGAAACCCAATCTTGAATGGCAAGTCACCAGTGTGTGGTCACAGCATGACATGGTGTAGAGTAGTTGCTGTAGTATGGGGTGGAGTAGTGGTTGTAGTATGGGGTGGAGTAAGAAGATTCCATCCCCACTTGAAATACAGGACAGAGCACAATGAAGCAGGGCAGCTTGGGGGGGGATTCAGGAGAATTACAGAACAGGAAAAGGGCCTTTCCGAACACCCCTCCCCCACACTCCCAGAGCCCCCCCACCCCCGTCTGCCCTGCTTCATTGTGCTCGCTCCTGTATTTCTGATCTGGGATCAGATGTCATGCACAGAAACACCGAACACCTTTCAGCTTTGGCTTGATTGGCTAGTTTAGATTTTGTTTCCCCACAAGTGTTGTAATGTGTGTTTATTTTCTCTGGGGCAGGGAAAAGGTGGTGTGTGTGTGTGTGTGTGTGTGTGTGTGTGTGTGTGTGTGTGTGTGTGTTTTATAAGGATGTTGACTCCTCTTTTACTGCATCCAGGAGCATCAGAGCCCCGCCCCTTTCTACGCCTCTGACCCCACCCCTTGTCCCTCCTGTAAGGCGTGTGTGGGCGGGGTCTCCTGCTCAGGTGTCCCAGCACGGGGAGGGGCTACAGCATAGCAGTGATGGTGGTGACTCTCTGTGGAGGGGCTTGTGGGCGGAGCCAGGCTGAACACACAGCAGGGCGGTGCTGATCCCCCACTAGCCTGGACGGCATTTCCACTGGGAGCCACAACCCAGACCAATCCCAGTCGAGTTGTGTGTGAGCTGCTGGCTGCTTCGCCTGGTCGCTCGCTCGCGTGTGTGTGTGTGTGCATGCCTGCGTGCATGTGTACGTGTGTGGGTGTGCATGCATGTTCAAGTTTCAAGTTTGGGTGTCTTGTGTGTGTCTGAAAAGATTCCACAAACGTTAAGCTGGAAGAGGAGTGTAACGATGATGAAGTTGAAGAAACATGGATTTAGGCAACAGCAGTATTTTCGGAAAGTCTTGGTCAGAACAGGCCCAGTCCCACCAGAGTGACCAGCTTGGGACCATGGGAAAATTCTGTGGTTTTGTTCATGACTAACATGGCATGATGTCCGAGTTCAAATAAACGTGAGTTTGTCCAGTACTTGAAGCGTTATTGCTGTCCTGTGTGTGCGTGTGTGTGTACGTGCGCGTGTGCAGGTTCTCCTTTGCTGCTCTTTGCTAACCGCCGTGATGTCCGGCTGGTGGATGCTAATGGAGGCCGTGCCGAGTCAGCGGTCGTGGTCAGTGATCTGGAGGATGCAGCTGCCGTGGATTTTATCTTCACTGAGGGACTCATCTTCTGGACAGACGTCAGCGAAGAGGCCATCAAACAGACCTACTACAACCAGTCCACCAACTGTAAGCATCACACAGACCTACTACAACCAGTCCAGCCAACTGTAAGCATCACACAGACCTACTACAACCAGTCCAGCCAACTGTAAGCATCACACAGACCTACTACAACCAGTCCAGCCAACTGTAAGCATCACACAGACCTACTACAACCAGTCCAGCCAACTGTAAGCATCACACAGACCTACTACAACCAGTCCACCAACTGTAAGCATCACACAGACCTACTACAACCAGTCCAGCCACTAAGTGTCAGAATAACTGTGACTGAGCCTTTTAGTGGAGGTGTTTGTGTTGTGGAGAGAAAACACATCTATGCTTTGCTCCCCAGCGGAGTTAATAAAGCCGCTGGTAGGCCTTCAGGAGGCGTGTAAGTTCAGTGTGCGGCACGCTGGTTGAGCCGTATCTCTTCTGTCTCTGTCTAAAGGGAGGAAGAGACGTGTGGAATGTGGGATGATGATGAGAGTGAAGCGATTGTTTGTGTTGTAGCTGTGAAGGAGGCAGTGTTGGGCACCGGGCAGACGGTGGTGGTGGCCGGCCTGGACTCACCCGACGGCCTGGCCTGTGATTGGCTCGGACGCAAGCTATACTGGACCGACTCGGAGACCAACCGGATCGAGGTGGCCAACTTGGACGGAACGTCCCGGAAGGTGCTGTTTTGGCAGGACCTGGACCAGCCACGGGCCATAGCGCTGAACCCTGCACAGCGGTGAGTCGAGCATGGCACACACACACGCACATGCTATACATAAGTGGGTGCACATGCTACTCACACACACACACACACACACACACACATGCAGGTGGATCTGGCATGCACTACTGACCTGAGGACTGTGTGTAAGAACCCAGCTGGTTTATTTCCTGACCTGAGGACAGTGTGTGAGAATTCAGGTAGTTTAACCTGTTGTGATCTTTCTAACGCCCAGAAGGCATTGTCATGGGAACCTTGTAAGCTATGGTAGCGTGTTTACCTTATGGGAGTGTTTGGTAAAGTGTGAAGTCCCGTGTTTGATACCGTGTTTGGTTGGGGGAGGGTACTGAAGTATGGTGTTTGTTTGAGTTCTGTGCACTTTTCACTGGGAGCTTTGGCAGGTCTCTTTTATTCGTTGGTCTCTCTCACACGCTTGTCTCTCTCCCTCGTGTGTCTTCGCGGGGGTCTAGGCACGTTTCCTGGCCTTCGGCCTAAAGCAACACCTCCAGGCTTTGGGGTTTTCTTCTTGAGCGCTCGCTGTTCGCCAGCTCTCTCAAATGCGCTCCTCACTCTCTGACGCGCTCCTCTCTCTCTGATGCGCGCCTCTCTCTCTGACGCGCGCCTCACTCTCTGACGCGCTCCTCTCTCTCTGACGCGCGCCTCTCTCTCTGACGCGCTCCTCTCTCTCTGACGCGCTCCTCTCTCTCTGACGCGCGCCTCACTCTCTGACGCGCTCCTCTCTCTCTGACGCGCGCCTCACTCTCTGACGCGCTCCTCTCTCTCTGACGCGCGCCTCTCTCTCTGACGCGCGCCTCACTCTCTGACGCGCTCCTCACTCTCTGACGCGCTCCTCACTCTCTGACGCGCGCCTCACTCTCTGACGCGCGCCTCACTCTCTGACGCGCGCCTCTCTCTCTGACGCGCGCCTCACTCTCTGACGCGCGCCTCTCTCTCTGACGCGCGCCTCTCTCTCTGACGCGCTCCTCTCCTCCCCCTTTTCTATTCCATTTTATTTATTCACATCTGGTTGTCTTGGCGATAGTTCATATCCCCTTCCACATTTTTGCAGATCTTTTCTCGTCCAGAGTAACGACCAGCTACATGTCCAGAAGCAGATTCATAAGTGTCTGTCTAGCTATGTATCAGATCATATATCACCAGTGTGAGGCTCTTTTGTCCAGTAAAGCCGTTCAGCCGCTGCTCAGCCGGTGTGTTCACGACTTTTGGTTGTGTGTTCGGGTTTCTGAACTGAGGGCTCTTACATGGGCACTTCCTCTCTGGTTAGATGGCGACGCCATTGGCCCTGGGGGCTTTTATTGTGGCGGGCCATAATTGCAGCTACTGCCATGTTCCTGATGTGCCTAATTGAGGAGCATGTGGCAGAGCGGTTGGAGAGAGGGCGGTCCCGTGGGCAGGGCCTTGAGGGAGGTTTTGTATGCCATCAGGCCTGATGAGCGTTGTCGTCGGCGACGCACTCGGAGAGGGCTCCAGTGCTGTGCTTTTGGACTCGTTTCCGCCTACTGTCGTTTATCGTGTTGCTCTCGGCCTCTTTTCTCCGCTCCTGGCCGCACGCCCAGCGACGTTTCCAGCCCAGCGGTTTGCGTGACGTGGCGTGACGACAGTAACACGGCTCCATCGCAAGACCATGCTGGTTTGAACTTCCACGCTGCGAGTTCGGCCTGTGTTTGTTTTTTTCTACACGTGAACTTGGGCCAGCGTGCACTGCAGGGAGGTCATTCTCCAGACCGAAGTCTGCCCTCCCTCTGGGGGGAGGGGCCCTGTTGCCATTGGCGACAGCAGTGAATCGGGCCAAACCCTGGTGCTGGAGGAAGTTGTGCTAATAAACCTCGTAGAGCCCAGCAGGCGGATGGCCCCTGGTGCCGGGGTCATGTGCTTAGCGGTTTTACCAGCGCTAACATGGAAAAGAGCGTCTGGCTTGGACACGGGCACGCTGACACGCTGCAGGTGCTCTGAGGGGGCGTGGCCATGCTGAGTGCAGGTGCTCTGAGGGGCGTGGCCACGCTGAGTGCCAGTACTTTGACCCTGTCATTGTGTCTGTACTGTTCTAACATCACACAGCGAAGCTGTTTAACTACCAGTCAAGGGTGGAGATTTCTATCATGTACCAAGAGATTATTGTGTTTGGGGGGGAGGGGGTGAACGTGTGTGTGTGTGTGTGTGTGTGTGTGTGTGTGTGTGTGTGTGTGTGTGTGTGTGTGTGTGTGTGCGTGTGTGTGTAATAGGTGAGGCCCAGTGCTGATATTGCTTTGAAAGCTCTGCTGTTGTTTAGTCTGGGAGATCTATGTTACCCATGTCTGGC
>NC_137512.1:25257500-25380000 GCF_041902795.1 Electrophorus electricus | reverse complement strand
TGTGCACGCTCGCGTGCCTGTCTGTGTGTGTGCGCGCTCGCGTGCCTGTCTGTGTGTGTGCGCGCTCGCGTGCCTGTCTGCGTCCGTACCCACTCTCGGACCTCCGCTGTTCCACTCCTCCCTTTTTTGCGTGTGTATGTCTTCAGCAGGAGTCATGTGATCTGTGTCCAGCTGTTAACCGCCCTGATGCTGCTGAAACACGTCCAGCACACTGACCGCTCACTGCGACGGTTTCAGTCCAGCTGCTTGGCACTGCCAGTGGATCTAACGGTGACTGTGCAGGGTAGAGCCTGTTTGTTTGGTTCCAGTCTGGACTCTGAACATTTCAACGCCAGCACCAGATGCTACTGGCTGTGGGAGTTTCCTTCCTGACCGTGGTGTCTGACGTGTGTCTGTGTCTGTTCCCACAGTCTACACTCCCTGCAGTGATGCTAACGGCGGTTGTTCACACCTGTGTCTGCTGTCGCCTTCACCGCCCTTCTACAGCTGCGCATGTCCCACAGGTGTTAAACTCCGCGAGGATGGAAAGACCTGCCGGCCGGGTAACGCCCTGAACACCACACCCCCAACACACTAACGTCCCCGAAACCCCAAACCCTCAACACGCTAATGCACCCCAACCCCACACCCCCAAACATGCCAGCGCCCCCAAACACCAGACCGCCGACATGCTAACATCCATCTCAGGGACAGAGGGTGTTTGGTATTCACACATCCACATCTCCCTGCACACCTCACTCATCGCTTGTCGATCATTTTTTCGGCTGGTCTGTAGTGTTCGCAAATGAGCGACAATCCTCAGCAGGTGCTGTAGTTACGGCTCATCCTCAGGTCTGAATGGTAGTGTTCACTTTGGCAAATTGTTGGTTGCTAGCGGACAGTCTGGACTTTGGTCAACAGGGCAATAGGTCGGAGTAAACAACGCTATCCAGCGCCATCCTCATTCCTGGCGGCACCATTTCAGGATCTGGGACATTTGTGGAATTCCAGAGGTGAGGTTTTAATTTTACCGTGATGTTGCCTGCTGCTATTGTGAAGGTTTATCCGTCGAGTGTTTTGGGGAATGGCTGGCATCCCGCAGGGCAGTAGTGCGCGGCCGCAACCCTGACAGACATCCACTCCATGCTCTTTGGCTCGCAGGTTTAGCCTGCTGTGTTGCCATGGCGTTTAACCTTCTGCTCCCGCGGGAGCGTGGCGGCAGGGCAGTTTATTTACCCAGGCCTGCAGGGTGAGGGGGCCACACCTGAGTGGCCCTGCCGGGGTCTGCTTGTTTGAGTTGCTGTGGGAACACAGACCCCTTCTTCTCCAGCTACACGGCCGTCTGCGTTTGTGTGTGATGGAGCGTGAAGGGCTCGTGGGAGCGTCCCTACCCCTCAGGAATGCAAAACGAGTTATCGCTCTGTCCTCTGTCCATGTCTGCTAGAGGTGAGTGCTAGGTCTGGTTAGACGGAGGTCGGGGGTGTGTGGTAGGTGGGGAGGGCTTGTACCCCAAACATCGGCATTGTGTCCCGTTAACGCAAACCCCCCTAGATTACAGTAAGTGTGTTCTCGGGCCAGAGCACAGAGTGTGTAGTCCTAACAGAGCTGCCACTGCTGCGCGAGCGGTTAGCGCCAGCTTGCGCTGCAGAACTCCGTCGAGGATGAGTGCGCTGATGAAGGCTCCTCCGTAGTCGCTGAGCAGGGGAAGGGAGAGGAGTCTCCCACGGGTTTGACATCCATAGTGGGAAAATGCCGCAGTGCGTGGTGTTGGCATCGGATCGGCGGCACCACGAGCGTGAAGCAGGTGCTCGGGGGTGGCGGCAGGCTGAGGGGGTTAAAGTAAACGTTCTCGCCGTTAGCTTGGACAGCTAAATTGAAGGCTTTTTTTTTTCTTTTTCTTGAGACCACTTTGCTTTGAAGAAGTGGGATGCAGAGAGAAGGACAAATGAAATGGATACACGGTCTCCTGTCACCTCTGATTGGTGTGTGGCCTGAGTTCTGCCTCACTGAACACGGCCCGTCTGAACGAGGGGCCCAGAACTAATTGCTTCAACCAAACGCTGGTTTGTCAGCTCCAGTCTGCGGTCTAGTTCACTTCTGATTCAGATGTCTGCTAATGGTCACATGACCTGCCGTGAGTTAATTCATGTAGTGTTTGAGCAGAGTCTGGGCTAGAAATGAACTAAAGCAGGGAATTCTCCTTGTCTAGGAGGGAATTCTCTGCACTGGGGGTTTTTTAAACTTGGCTCAGAGGTTTGCAGTGAACATCCCCTAATCCCTCAGCTCTGAGTTCCTTCACTAATGTTGCCATTGGCATGGGGATGTGTACAGTACGTCCTGGCTGGTGTCTGTCTTTACGCTTGCGTATGCTCTGATGCACTTCATCTCAGATGATCAACCAAGATGAAACTTATGTGCTCTCTCTGTTTCTCCACCTCACTCCTCTCTGGTGTTCTGTCTCTCAGGGGCGGAGCAAGTCCTGCTACTGGCTCGTCGGACCGACCTGCGTCGGATCTCTCTGGACCTTCCTGACTTCACTGACATTGTCCTGCAGGTCAGTGACATCCGCCACGCCATCGCAATCGACTATGACCCCGTGGAGGGTTATGTCTACTGGACGGACGACGAGGTCAGGGCCATCCGGCGCGCCCGTCTGGACGGCAGCGATGCCCAGACGTTGATCACCACAGAGATCAACCACCCGGATGGCATTGCCGTGGACTGGGTGGCACGGAACCTCTACTGGACGGACACGGGCACAGACCGCATCGAGGTGACCCGGTTGAACGGCACATCCCGACGCATCCTCGTCTCGGAGAACCTGAATGAGCCCAGGGCCATTGTGCTGGACCCCATCAATGGGTGGGTGCTCACACCTGCCTGCCTGTCCTCATGGTTGGAGGGACACGACATCTTTTTAAAAGTTTTCTTTCTATTTATTTATTTAAATTTTAATACTGTTGATTATTATTATATTATTGTATTATTATTATTATTATACTATTGTTTTGATGATTAACATGTTGGTTTGGCCAGCAGAGAGCATGTAACCTTTTCCGTCGGGATTACTGAGACACACTTCCTGTCTGTGTACCCCAGCATTTAATCTCGGAATGTCGGCCTACATAGGGCATGTTCCCGTTACACACAACAACCAGCTCTTTCTCCTGCATTTCAATATTTTGTTGTTGTTGTTGTTATTAGTTGCATTTATATAGCACCTTTCTCAAACTCAAGGTCGCTTTACAAATATTTCTGCAGTCTAGTTTCCGATTTCCATCATTCCAGCATAGTGAGTGTGTTTTTCTCATCCCTGTAGCTACATGTACTGGACAGACTGGGGAGAGAAGCCCAGGATTGAGCGTGCCAACCTGGACGGCTCAGAGCGGACGGTACTGGTCAACTCCTCTCTGGGCTGGCCCAACGGCCTAGCGCTGGACCATACCACTGGGAAGCTCTACTGGGGGGACGCCAAAACGGACAAGATTGAGGTGAGACCCCTGAGCTGATGGGAAGATTTACAATGGAGGAAAGTGACCTGGGCTTCCGGCTTCCCACCCCCATTAGCAGATCTGTCCCTGTAGGTGCCGGGTAGAGCAGTGTTCTCCAGAGCGGACAGCTCCCAGGACAGCACGCCGTCCACCACATACACACACATGCACACTGAACATTTAACGGAACTGAGCTCAACGCAGGAATTCAACAACTTGGGCTCATTCGTGTTTCAGTGTAAATTAGATGTGGGTGTGTGGTTGTAGGGGCGGGGCTTTGAGGGTGTGGTTGTATGGGTGGGGGGTGGTTTGGCGGTGTGGTTGTAAGGGTGGGGGTGTGGTTGTGGTGGGCTGGTTGTGGTTATGGGGCGAGGGTGTGGTTATGGGGCGTTTTGAAAGTGTGGTTGTAGGGCGGTTTGGCGGTGTGGTTGTAGGGGTGGGGGTGTGGTTATGGGGGTGTGAGGGTGTGGCTATAGGGTTGTGTTTGTTGTAGTTGGGGTGTGGGGGAGGGGGGATTTTTTTTCATTGAGTTGAAAACAACGTTAAGTCTTGAATGAGGAGTTTTGAAAAGTGCCTTCTGGCATGTGGAATGTGGCTGTGTGCTGGCTGAGTGCTTCTAAAAAGAGGTTAGAAGTCCCCTCCCTACTCTCTCTCTCTCGCGCTCTCTCTCCTCCTCCTCAGCTGGTGACAGGCCTCCCTGAAAAGATTGTTTTTTCTTATTGCAAAGTTGAGTTGCATTGAGTACTCAGGACCTTCCCATTGTTTATTTGTCTCAGCTGAACCTGTGCTATATTTCTGTGTGCGTCCCTCACTCCCCGGGTCCCGAGCTCCTGGTCTTCCTTCAGGGTTGGTAGCCCATTTGTTTTTATGTTGTACAATTTAAACAAACCCATCTGTGAATGGTGTGTTGTTTTTTTTTTTCTTTTCACAAGCTTCCTTAACAGCGTGCCTTTGTGCGCCTGGAACACTCGTGTTTGTGGTCCAGCACCTGAAATTCCTCCGCTGTGCTGCCGTTTGAAACGGTGGGGTTGGGGGCTTTGGGTCGGCGGTCTGCGTTCTGGAACACGCGTTGCTGAAAGCTTGGCGTTTGAATCTGGGCCAAGAACGTCACTCTTTCATCTCCTGGCTCATACGGGTGAAAAGAGGCGAGATTACTGGCCCCAGAGCCAGACGCTTCCCCTTCAACACTACGGGAATTCTGCTCTTTTATATGCGTGTTTCTGGCCTTTTTATTTTTGCTTCTCTTCCACCACTCCCCCATCCACCCAGCTTGCCCCCCCCCGCCTCTCTGAAGTTGCCGAACGCCCCCCACTGTGTTCGCTTCAGCGCTGAGATGTGTGAGAGAACTCATCTAACCGTCTGGCGTGTGAGAAGAGCCCCTATTGTGGAGACTTCGGAGAGCTGTGGTGAATTGGCCAGCCCGGAGCTGATCTCAGAACAGCACACGGCATCTCCATTTCTAAGTCCAGAGGGGAGCCTGTCTCGCTGGGGGTGCTCGCTGTGTTTAAAAAAAACAAAAACAAAACCAAACTGTGGGATTTTTTTTTGTTAGGGTTTTATTTCAGTGTTTTTCTCCTGTTTTTGTCTGGTTCTTTAAAGGTATTCTCGGTTCAGTCGGGCCGGCAGTCTTTGATCTGAGCCGCGGTATTGTTCCTCTCGCGTGTTTTTCTAGCTGACGCTTTTCAGTAGATTCTCCAGAAGCCCCGTGATGGAGCTATTAGCCCACAAAGACATGTGAAGTGGCGCGGCGATCCCTCGCTATGGCGGCTGAAAGGCTGAAGGTGGCAGGAAGCTGATGGCTGCTTGCGAATAGCACAAGTGTGAAAGGGATCAATAACCTGTTGTTGTTGGGTTTTTTTGTGATGTCCCACTGAAGTCCCGCTCCACTCCCTCGTGGCTTTCAGGCGTGTGGGAGGCGTGAAACTTGATTTGTGCAGGAGTTCTCCAATGAAGAACCTTTCTCTGAAACACTGGCCATGGTAATGAGTCTTTGTCCCCGTGCCTCTCCAGAGCAGGATGGGGTTGCTTTCAGGCTGCTGGACCAGAGCTCCTGGACCATCTGCTCCAGCCTGCAGGTTACAGCCATGCAAATTCTTGCAACAACCTGAACCAACCTGTAACATCTGGACCAACATGTGCATACTTCTGGCATGGTGTGTGTGAAAGAGTGTGTTTGAGAGGTTTTCTGTAAAAGAAATTACTTTCGTTTGGTCTGTAAACAGAATGACTGAGATGCCAAAAATATTCCTAACACGAGTGTACTTGCCTCCGAAACACTATGCAGACTTTACTGATGAACTTACAGATCTGTTATCTTTCAGTTTTACTGAGTTCAACCATTTTGCATTTGCAGTTGCTATTACCAAATATAATAATCTTTTTGTGTCTTTATTCAATTGCAGAAAGTTTTGGCCCATCCAGTTAGTGAGGTGCTCAGGACCCTTACAGAGAGTTACAGGGACCGTAGTCGTCCGGGAAGGGCTCAATGAATCTGAGTGTGGTCTCGTAATTATGGCCAAGCGGAAGTACATGTATGTTAAATGGGAATTCGACCTTGGTGGACATCACAAGTCACTGGCACTCTTTTAGAAACCTTATTTTCTGTGATGATGATAATAATAATAATTGCTGCCTTGCAGATATGAACTGAAGCATTGTGGGGTCCAGGCCATTTGTCAAGTTTACATATCAGAATGATGTGGTCTACAGTACCGGCTGAGCTGACTGAACTGAGGGCTGAACTGACAGCTTCCCAGAGTCTGTGTTCAGAGGAATGTCATTAATTACCTTGACTAGAACAGTCTCAGGTCTGTGAGCAGGTCAAAATCTTCACTGAAATTTGTCTAGACAGCCATTTGTGGATAGATAACAATTTTCTCAAGGATTTTCCCAATTGACGGTAGATTTGAGTCTGTGTTAATTAACAGAGTTCCTTCCAAGTTTTTTTTTTATAGATGCTTCACCACTGTGGTGTTTAGTGCGTCAGGAAAAACACCTGATAAGAGTGAGGTGTTTACTGTGTATCAGTGTGAAACACTTTCTTCACGAAGGTCATAGCTAAGTCGTCCACGCTGCACGTAGATGATGTGATGTGTCTCACTGTGTTCATTAACAGTGGTCTGTAATGGTAATGACTCTCGTTAGAAGTTTCTGTAACAGTAATGAGTCTCATTAGATGCTTGGTCAGCAGTAATGACTCACTTGGTCTGTAACGGTAATGACTCTCGTGAGATGTTTCTGTAACGGTAATGACTCACTTGGTTTTCTAGTCTCACTTGTGCTGTTTTTGTTTTTGTTTGTTTACCTTGTCCCTCCACCATTGAAAACGTGAGCCAGCACTCCACGCTTCACAGCCTGCTAACAGTTTGTTGCTGTTGCTTGCTTCTCCAGTTATGCCTCAAACGTTGACATTCCAGGCTCCACAGATACTCAGTTTGAAATACAGTGGAAAAACAGACACCTGACGTTCATAACACCCCCCAGCTCTGTTCCCTGTCCAACATCTCCATCACGCCATGTTCTGCCAGTAACGTTGTTAAAGAACATGATTAGGCTTCGATCCAAACTTCCAGCATGAAGAATGAGGGGGTTTTGGAAAGCGACGGAACCGCTCTGGAGATGGTCCTCTCTCCCAGCTTTGGGAGGGATTTGTGAACGTGCTGTCTGCACAGTCACTTAGAGAGAGAGAGAGAGAGAGGGAGACAGAGGCAGACCTGGAGTGTTTGTCTTCCGTTCCAAGGCCACAGTGCGGGTTTCCTGCCTGAGACTCCCGTGTGTGTGTTTACAGTACCAGACAATTTCTCCAGCCTGGGTTTTTATCTCCAGCTTCCATCTCCAGGTTGGTGAATGGTGGAAGAAGTGAGTGGGGGAGGGGGCTTGTGCCTTTTCTTCTCTCCCTCATGTTTCCTCTCCCGAGAGGCAGGGCATTATCTCACTGTGACGCTGATTAGGTGTGAAGTGTGTGCATGCGCATACGCACTTCTCCACCGGCATCGGGCGGGATCCGCAACAGTGACTGTTCCAGCCTCTTGCTTGCAGCCATGGAAACGTGTGCTCCCTGGAGCCCTGTATAGATCATTCCATCTGGAATTTCATGAGAGTACAGAGGATTTTTCCAGTTCCACGTGACTGAAGGAAAGAGGACCTCTGAGGTCAGACTGAGTAAGGAATGGGCGGGATTGTGGGCCACTAGCTTGCGTGTTAGCACAGGTCTGGCCTCCATTCTCGCTGTTGTTCTACACACTCAGAAGATCAAATTTTTGACAGTCTGGCTGAACTCTGTCCTTCTCGATTTACTGCTCATTGTCAAAACAAATGCATCACAGTCCAAGAATCTGGGCATGTCACCTAGGAGACAGTTATCATTTGGGCCCCACAGGATGCTGAGATTTTATTTACATCCAGATTTACTGAAGGGCTAAACAGGAAGCGGTGAGTGGTGGAGGGGCATGAGGCAAACGCGTGCAGTGACGTCCTGGGAGACAGCTTTAGTTCTGCCTTCACGGGTCAGGCTAACGGTCATCGACTCGACGCCCCAGGTGGGATTTTATAAAAAATGCTCTTGTAGGACGGGGTTTCTCATAAATAACTTATCCCTGTAAAACTGTTTACTCCAGATGCGTGTGACACTCCAGCCGAAGAGTTCTTGGTTGTAGCAAACAGACCAATGTGACTGTGGTTTGTTTCTGTCACTCACCATCAGGAGACCTGCAGTTTCTGCCTAGTTTGTACAGTACAAACGTATTCTTGCTATATAATCCAGTCTAGCTCAATAATCAAAACAGAAAATTATATTTTTACTCAGTGGCATTAATACAAATCTTGTTCTAGACTAAAGTTAACTTTTCTCAATTTTTTTTTACTATTCATCAATATTTGAAATTTTGGAAGCAAACCTCTGAACAGAGACAGTTGAATATAAAACACTAGCAATCAATAAAAATAAAACAGTCACTGTTACCAAGTTGTTAACATATGTATTATTGGTCCCACAGGAAAAGGCTTTCGTAAACTTTATTCCCAGTCCTGTTACTGACTGACACGTGTCTGGTGTGCAAGTGTGTCGGATTCTCTGGGGTTTGCTACTCTGACCGCCTCGCGACTGGACGCCAGTCGGGTAGTGTTCACACGCGGCACGTTTCCGCAGTGTGTTCACGTGTGTGAGATTCTAGCAGTCACTTTTAGCAGGTTCAGCTTTGACCTCTGTTTTTCCAGTATTATCAATATTGTAGTTTTTCCCAAAGCCTAAAAAATCCCAGTGAGTGCCGCCCTCCCCCAGCAGGAATTTTGGGAAGGGCTGAGGGTCTGGCCGGAGGAGGCGGGGCGGGAGTGCGGCGGGCCCGTCTGGTTGTTTGAAGTTCTGCTCCGTCCAGTCCCAGACGGCAGATTCAACGATAACATCATTTGTAGGTCAGTCGGCATCGTGTTAGAAGTGGCAGCCAACCCTCAGACAAAAAAAAACCCACAAAAAAAACATCTGATGTTTCAAAGCTAGTCGTAAATAATCAGACGTCAGCTGTCAGATGCTGGACGGGTCTCTGGTCCTGAGGATCTGATCACATCTGTCAGGTACAGGCAAAGGCAAGCGTCCATATGGAGATTTGGCTGTGTGTGCTTGTGTCTGTTCACGGTTGTATGTGTGTGTGTGTGTGTGTGTGTGTCCAGTGCATGTTTTGTGCACATGAAGCTGTAATGCTTCATAGGACTTTGACCTCTGATGTGCAGCTGGGTATATAGTACAGTACAGTCACCTAATTATCAGTCAATAACCACACGTATCAACTAATAACTCGGTTAAACCTCATACATCAGTTAATAACCACGCACACCTGATGGGCCGCTGGTCTTTTTAATTGTAGTAGTATTGCGCAATAGTGAATTGTGTCTCCTTGCTATTTCTCTGTGTGGTCAGCAGAAACCTGACGGTTGTAGATGTTGGACGCGTTACTCAGGGCGCAGGTGCTCTAACATCCCAGCATGCTCGGCGTGGAGAGGGAGACATTCCTACCTGATGAGCTCAGATTTGATGAGGGTTTCTCCAGGGAGAAGCAGGAACGCGCGCGCACACCCACACACACATACACCCATATACACACACACACACATATACACCCACCCACATATATATATATATATATATATATATATATATATATATATATATATATACACACACACACACCCACACATACATATAC
This sequence comes from Electrophorus electricus, assembly GCF_041902795.1. NCBI lineage: Eukaryota > Metazoa > Chordata > Actinopteri > Gymnotiformes > Gymnotidae > Electrophorus > Electrophorus electricus. The sequence continues at coordinate 25,370,333 of NC_137512.1, read as the reverse complement.
ACACCCACACGCACACCCACTCACACTCACACACACACACTCTCTCACACACACACACACACTCAGCCTTCTGTCTCAGTCCCTCTCCTTGCCCCGCCCCCAGGCGGGGGCGGAGCTCTAACAGCCTGCAGCTGGAGCCTGTGACTTTTTGTCTTGCCCACAGAGCTGGTCCTTTAGTGGGTTTTGTTCTGCTGTCTTTGGTCAGGAGAAGGTTCTCACAATGTGTTCCCCTCACATAACTCTCAGAGAGAGTAAAATACGACAGCGTGAGAGGAAAGGGTGCCACAGCTTTCAGAGCGCTTCAGCATGTCTAATTGAGCTTTTAACAAACCAACGGCGTTTGTGTGAGCAATGAGAGGCTCCTGCTGACAGCCGACTGACTCGCAGCGAGAAGGGACGCTTTGTCCTGTTGTTTCTCACCTCACGTTTAACAGGACAGACTGTAGCTGCAATACTGGACAAACACACACCTCTGAGTTTAACAGGACAGACTAGCTGCAATACTGGACAAACACACACCTCTGAGTTTAACAGGACAGACTGTAGCTGCAATACTGGACAAACACACACCTCTGAGTTTAACAGGACAGACTGTAGCTGCAATACTGGACAAACACACACCTCTGAGTTTAACAGGACAGACTGTAGCTGCAATACTGGACAAACACACACCTCTGAGTTTAACAGGACAGACTGTAGCTGCAATACTGGACAAACACACACCTCTGAGTTTAACAGGACAGACTGTAGCTGCAATACTGGACAAACACACACCTCTGAGTTTAACAGGACAGACTGTAGCTGCAATACTGGACAAACACACACCTCTGAGTTTAACAGGACAGACTGTAGCTGCAATACTGGACAAACGCGCAATACTGGACAAACGCACACATCACCTCTCAAGATCTTTAAAGGTGGTTAAATCTCTCTGGACATGTCAGAATTGGACACTCAATCTTTCATTGTATTATTAAGTTAATTAAGTTTCCTGTTGATGTTTTCTGTAATGAAGTGTGTTAGTACATTTGGGCTTCTTTTGTCCTGCTATTAGTTTGGGTCACTCTAGGGGGAGGGTGTCTCTTTCAAAGCTGTGTGGGGGTGTGTTTTAGTGACACTATGGGGCCTAAATGACTTTGTCCAGCAGTCATTAACTCATGAAGCTGGTGTGTGTTTGCAGAAACTCAGAAGTGTGTGCCTGTGTGTCCGTGTGTGTATATGTGTGTGCATGTATGTGTGTGCGTGCGTGCGTGTGCATGTATGTGTGTGTGTGTGTGTGTGTGTGTGTGTGTGTGTGTGTGAGAACTCACTCCTTGTCCTTGTTTCAGTGACCCCACACCCAGTCTTACCTGAACATTAGAGAGAGGAAGTTGTAGCTCAGTGGTGAAGGTACTGGACTAGTAATCAGAAGGTTGCTGGTTCCAGTCCCACCACTGCCAGGTTTCCACTGTTCGGCCCCTGAGCAAGACCCTTAACCCTCAATTACTCGATGTGTTCAGTCAGAATTGTAAGTCACTTTGGATAAAAGCGTCAGAGAAATGGCGTGAATGTGAGGACGTTTCTCATGGACTCACACCCTCACTTGTGTTTTTATCTGTGGCGCAGCAGGGCTGTGCCAGGCATAACCAGCAACTCTCAGCCACTACATCAGCACACACACACCATGTGTGGAGTGTGTGTTCTGAGTGTGTGTGTGCATGCCAGTGTGTTTGTGTGCGTGTTATTATGCATGTGTTATTATGCGTGTGTGTGTTTTAACATGGCTTCATAATCTCAGACTTCGTTGGGTTGTGTCCCTGTGCCAGACTAGATTTTGTTGTTTTTTCCCTGCACCCCATCCTCCAGACTCCGCCCACCACCACCAGCCCCTCCCCCTTGCAGCAGAATACAGTGGCGATGAGGAGTGGCTCATTTTGAAACTATGTACCAGATTTGTGGCATCTGCTGTTTTTATCGTCCGCAGTGATCCGGAGGAGGATGGCTGTATGTCCTCCAACACCTGTGAGAGGTGCTGAGGTAGACAACAGCAGAAATGGAGCAGTCAGACCCCCACCCACGCCCCCAGCCCGCTGCCTTCAGTGGGGTGTAAGCTGCCTTCGGTGGGGTGTGGGGCTTGTTTAGTCTTTCTTGATGGTTAGTGCAGGGTTAGCTTGTCCTGTTGTTACACTGTCCAGAGTGTTCCATATGCGTGTTCCGTATGAGTTGTCAAACACTCATCTCCTCTCTCCCCTCACCTCTCTGAGCCCTCACACCAGATCCTTCTCCCCCCTTTCTCCACATCCTCCCCTCTCACCCTCCCCTCTCTCTCTCTCTCCCTCGCTCCCTCTCTCTCTCCCTCCCCCCGGTTGTGTGTCTTGGCTGCTGTCTCGTTCCCTCATTTGAAGCCTGCTGTTCTCTGCAGGAATTGAGCCCTGATGTTCTTCCTCATTCTCCGCTACCGTTCACTATGACGGGCGGCGTCTCAGTCCCACCCTGTGCCTATCCCCGCACTAAGATCCTGAAATAGCTTCGCTGTTGGTCCCCGTGTTGGAACTGGAACTTGGATCTGGCTGGTTTGGCTCAGATCTGAAGGCATTTGTAGATGTGTGGATGGGTCAGATGTTGCACAGCTGTCTGGCACACACAAGCTGTCTGAAGCCTGAACACTTATTCCTCATTTGATCTTTTATGAAAAATGTGTTTAGCTCCTCACCAGTGAGTCTCTAGAGATGAGAACTAAAGACAGTGACTGAGGAATGACTGTGTGTGTGTGTGTGTGTGTGTGTGTGTGTGTGTTTAAGTAACTGTGATGAATTGCTTCCCGTAACTGATATAGTTCTAGTCCCTGGTCTTCGTGGGTCAGCAGTCCTGTGCTTGGTGCTGATTGGTTCCGGTGTCCCGCGCAGGTCATAAACATGGACGGCTCGTCCAGGACGACCCTGCTGGAGGACAAGCTGCCACACATCTTCGGCTTCACGTTGCTAGGCGACTACATCTACTGGAGCGACTGGCAGAGACGCAGCATCGAGCGGGTGCACACGAGCAAGGCCGTGCGTGAGGTCATCGTGGAGCAGCTCCCTGACCTCATGGGTCTCAAGGCCACCAGGGTCACAGAGACGTTCGGTAAGACAGTCCACCTCTGGGACGGATCATCTCTGGACCTGGGGGGCAGGACCCTCAAACCAACCCAACAGAAATCCTGCCTGTTAGATGAAGCAGGTCTGGTTAACTCAGATCAGTGAATCGGATCTCTGCACAGTGATTCAGAATCACCACATCAGACATAAACGAAATAGATCATTAAATAGATCAGACCTGTTTACAGAAGTCAGTGTGTGAACACACGGTTGCCGTTAGAAACCGTGAGAAATATCTAATGTCCTCAGTGATCAGTAAACGGCTTACTGTCATGGGTATTCATGATGTTTTTGTGTGTGTGTGTGTGTGTGTGTGTGTGTGTGTGTAGGCACCAATGGCTGTGCGTTCTCCAACGGCGGCTGCAGTCACCTGTGCTTCCACGGGCCACGTGAGCTCACGTGTGCCTGCCCCATGGGTCTGGAGCTGCTGAGCGACCTGCACACGTGCGTGGTGCCCGAGGCCTTCCTGCTGTTCACCAACCGCGCCGACATCCGCAGCATTTCCTTGGGTACCAACGGCAACGATGTGGCCCTCCCGCTCACGGGAGTCCAGGAGGCTTCCGCCCTGGACTTTGACGTTGCCGAAAACAGAATCTTCTGGACAGACGTCAGCACCAAGGTACAAACCTGTCTGATCTGCATGTGTAACTGTTTATTGTTGTTCTGTTAGCTTGGGTTTTTATATATAACTCTAGCAAAAGAATAGACTCCAAACATGAGGGAATGACAAAAAAATTATATATTTTTGTAGTTGTGGTGGGAGACAAAGAGAATTTATTTTAAGATCACTTTTTCAGCAGTAGATGCTAACTCTACTGGTTGGGTTCAGAATTCTGCTTAGCGTTAGCGGCTAACCGTGCTCTCCTGGCTGCCTCAGACCATCAGCAGGGCATTTCTGAACGGGAGTGGTGTGGAGGCTGTGATCGAGTTCGGCCTGGATTACCCAGAGGGCATGGCTGTCGACTGGATGGGAAGAAACATCTACTGGGCCGACACCGGTACCAACCGCATTGAGGTGGCCCGGCTTGACGGACAGTACCGGCAGGTTCTGGTGTGTAAGGAGCTGGACAACCCTCGTTCACTAGCGCTGGACCCAGCCAACGGGTAGGAACGCTGTACCAGAACGTACAAACATCTAACAGAGTTCCTGCAGATGACTAAACAGTCTTTAAACAATCTTTAATTCTGTCAGCCACATATATACTGATATCCAGGTGTCTGTGCTCCAGGCAGATGCTCAGTTGCACATTAGTATATTGGAACATCAGTACACTGTTTTGATGTGTTTGTTCTATGTACATAGATCTTCCTCTGTGCATTGCAGTGCTACATATCACATGTATACTTGTTTAAATTTCTATTTGTTCATTTTCTTCCACTGCCATATTTTTACCCTGAGCTTCACTACTGATGTGTCTGACATGGCTGTGCCCCAAAGGCTTGGGAAGACTCAAATACATGAGTCTTACACCCACTCAGAGAGGGAGAGGGAGAGGGAGAGGGAGAGAGAGAGAGAGAGGGAGAGAGAGAGAGAGGGAGAGAGAGAGAGGGAGAGAGAGAGAGGGAGAGAGGGAGAGAGAGAGAGAGGTCTCAGTTTGAATTCACGTTCACTCTGATCTTCAGGAGATTCTCCAGGCCTCTGTTCACTGTTTAATGTGACACGGAGCATTTGTAACCTAATCCACGTTGTGTAACTCTGGATGGCGGGGAGGCCGTGATTGTCACTGTAGTGAAGACTAATCATCTCTAGAGGCAGGTCTCTCCCAAACGACAGACACATCAGCAGTGGCTGGGCATGAGGGATCTTACCTCAGGGCATGGTTCTCTCTCCCTCTCTCTCTCTCTGTCTCTCTCTCTGTCTCTGTCTGTGTCTCTGTCTGTCTCTGCGTGTGGCTTGTGGTGTAAGCCATGCATGTATTTACAAGTGCGGACTTTGGTGTGAGGCTCTCCGTGTGGTGACACACACCTCAGACATTCCTGTGCTTCCTCTACCGCGCTGCCTCTGAGGCAGGAGTCTGGTCTGCCTTCTGCCACGGCGATCATGTAGCAGACCTTTCAGGACATTATAACCTGCCCTGTGGTACCAGACCTTCAGCAGTCGGCCCAGGCTAAACCAAGGCCTCCACCCGCTCCACCCGTAGGTACATGTACTGGACGGAGTGGGGGGGCCGGCCGAGGATCGCCCGCGGCCACATGGACGGCACCAACATCGTCACCCTGGTGGATAAAGTTGGCCGGGCCAACGGCCTCACCATCGACTACGTGGAGCAGCGGCTGTACTGGACCGACCTGGACACGTGCATGATCGAGTCCACCAATATGGAGGGTGAGGGAGAAGTCACAGGTCATGAACCTACACACACACGCAGAAACGATCACACACCAGGACAGCCCTTCACACACACGCAGAAACGATCACACACCAGGACAGCCCTTCACACACACGCAGAAACGATCACACACCAGGACAGCCCTTCACACACCCGCAGAAACGATCACACACCAGGACAGCCCTTCACACACCGGGACAGCCCTTCACACACCGGGACAGCCCTTCACACACACCGGGACAGCCCTTCCCAGTCCAGGACACATGATGGAAATCCCTTTCAGGCCCATTTAGTTTAGTTTGGTGTAAACAAAAGAGAAACAAAACCTCCATGTCTGATGTTTGTCTGTGACGCTCAGGGCCGTATAAATGCAGCTGACGTCACAGACCTGTGACTGATGCAGATTCCCGTCAGGAGAATTTCCATAACAAGCTGTGAACTTTGACCTCCTGTTAATGGCTCTTCCTGATTAAGGCATTCTGCTGTCCTGTGACACATGTATGTACCACACGTGTACCCTGCGTGTGCCCCGTGTGTGCCCTGCAGGTCTCCAGAGGGAGATCGTGGCTGACGACCTGCCACACCCGTTTGGACTGACCCAGTACCGCGACTACATCTACTGGACCGACTGGAACCTGCGGAGCATCGAGCGCGCCGACAAGCGAACCGGACTGAACCGCACGCTGGTGCGGGGTCAGCTGGAGTACGTTATGGACATCCTGGTGTTCCACTCGTCCCGGCAGGATGGTGCCAACGAGTGCTCGCAAAATAACGGCAACTGTGCCCACCTGTGCCTGGCGTCTCCGTCGGGGGCACAGTGCCGCTGTGCCTCCCACTACACGCTCGAAGCCAACGGACGCAACTGCAGCTGTGAGTGATGACCAGCAGGTGGCGCAGGTGCACGGAGCGCGCTCTGTTCAGGAGCTGCTCTCACTCTTACACACTCTCTCACACAATCACTCACTCACACTCTCTCTCCTTCCCTCCCTCATATTCTCTCTCTCTCTCTCTCTCTCTCTCCCTCCCTATAGCCCCCTCCAGTTTTCTGTTGTTCAGTCAGAAGAGTTCCATCAGTCGGCTGGTTCTGGGTGAACAGAGTCCAGACATAATCCTTCCCATCCATGTCACCAAGAACCTGCGTGGTATCACCTTCGACCCGCTCGACCGCCTCATCTATTGGGTCGACGGTCGCCAGAACATCCGCAGAGCCCGGGACGATGGCTCCCAGGTCCGTGCTCGTCACCTTTGACCCCAATGACCTGGCGTTTCCGTTCTTTTTTCTTTTTAACCTGCCCTGTGACCCCTGAGCCTGCTGTGATCTCTGTGTCCTGGACGTTTAGCTAACCTCCTTGTTGTGTGCTAAAGCACTACTACAAGACTTTTTCTTTATTAGCTGAAGAGTTGTTTTTACAGCATTTGGAAAGTGAATTGTCATTTTATTTAGAGAATGCCTGATTAAGGCATTCTGCTGTCCTGTGCCACATGTATGTCCCACCACGTGTACATAACATGTACCACACGTGTACCCTTTTTCTATTTATTTAGAGAAAGAGATTAAATCTTTCTTTGGTTACTTTGCCAACTCTAACTCCAGCTCTCAATTTCACTACTTTGGTAGTCTCTGTGACTTCACTGTGTAACACCAACCCTTTGGGCTAATGTGATTGGCCTGTCTGTGTAACTCCACTTCCTGTCTTTGGGCTAACGTGATTGGCTACTGACGCTTGTGCAGGCAGAGACAGTCGTGACTTCCGGCCCCACGCAGCACGTGAAACATCCACACGACCTGAGCTTGGACCCCTTCAGTCGCACCGTCTACTGGACGTGCGAGACCACCAACACCATCAACGTCCAGCGCATGGACGGTCAGCCGCTGGGAGAGGTGCTCGCAGATGACCTGGACAAACCCAGAGCCATCGTGGTCAACGCAGAGAAAGGGTGGGTGTGTGTGTGGCTGTGTGTGGCTGTGTGTGGAGTTTTTTGGGGGTACAGGCAGAAGATATATCATGACATGTCTGTTCTGTTTTTCATGAAATTGCATCTGTGCTTCAAACACCTTTTTTATATAATATTTATTTCAGAAGTAATTTGTGCTTTCATGAGTGTTCGGTATATTCAGAACCTTCCTGCGTCCAGGGTCCAGCTTCCTGTGAGAGGTTCTCCTCTTTTCAGTTGTAGTATTGTGATGCTGTGTGATCTGTCATGTGGTGGTTGTTGGAGAGGAGGGTGGTGTTGTGATGCTCACAAATCTCCATCTCCCCTCCTCTACCCGCACCATCCACACAGCCACAGCAGTGAAAATGTTGGGTGGAGAACTCCTTTCACATCAGGGTTCCCAAATCTACACACATCCAGAAACGAAACCCAGACCCCTGTGCGCGCACGTGTGGGTGTGGGTGTGTGTGCGCGCGAGTGTGGGTGTGTGTGCTCGCGTGGGTGTGGGTGGGTGTGCGTGTGTGTTTGTGTAAGTGTGCCTGTAGGTGTGTGTGTGTGTGTGTGTTTGTGTTTGTGTAAGTGTGCCTGTAGGTGTGTGTGCGAATGAGCGCGTATGTCAAATCCAAGCCCAGAGGGTACGGAGCATCATCACATTCTCTTGTTTTGGTTTGTGGGGTTTTTTTTGTTTGTGTTTTGTTTTGTTTTGTTTTTTGTTTTGTTTTGTTTTCCTTACACTCTCAGATGTTCCCGGTTGCTCCTATTTTGTTAATTTAAATGTTTGTATTTTTGTTTATACACAAACCTGGGGACACAGTAGACTTTGGAGAACAGAAGTTCGGTTTAATAGCTGCAGGTGGTGCGCTTGCCTCTCCGCTCACATGACGGGTGGAGCACGGCGGAGACCACAGCGCAGTCCAGGCATGTCTGCAGCACTCATTCCAGCATGAGCGTAGTCTTCCTCCTGCTGGATGCAGTCGGATCGGCGGAGGGACGGAGCTGAACGGAGTCTGCTGTTCTCTTGCTGTGTGGGGAATTGCTCCCAGATAGGGATGTGGGTCCTGCTAGGTTCCCTAACCCCCGTGTGTTCTCTGTGCAGGTACATGTACTTCACCACGCTACAGGACCGCTCTGCTAAGATTGAGGGTGCGTCTCTGGACGGCACAGAGCGCGAGTCTCTCTTCACCACCGGTCTGATCCGGCCCATGGCGCTCGCGCTCGACAACAAACTGGGCAAACTCTTCTGGGTGGACGCCGATCTGAAACGCATCGAGAGCAGCGACCTGTCCGGTGAGTGTGAGCGTGTGTCTGCAGGTTTCATGTCTGATTATTGCTGGTGGTTTCAGAGAGAGCAGCACACCTTAGTCTCTACTCATCTGTCTTCCAGTGGGATGGAGAGGCAGAGACCCAGCAGGGTTTACTGTCTGGTCTCTCTCCATCGCTCTCTTTTCTCTCTAACCCAGGGGCCAATCGGATTGTTCTCCAGGACTCCAACATTTTGCAGCCGATTGGTCTGACCGTGCTGGCTGAGCACCTGTACTGGATTGACAAGCAGCAGCAGATGATTGAGCGCGTGGACAAGCGAAGCGGAGACAGGAGGACACGGATCCAGGGACGCATCCAGTACCTGACGGGCATCCACGCCGTGGAGTACATGGACCCCGAAGAGTTTGGTAGGGTGGCCAGTGTCCACTGTGTGGTCAGGTCCAGCGTCAGTGTCCACTGTGTGGTCAGGTCCAGGGATGTGTGGTTCTGTGTTTTTGTTTGTGTCTCAACGCAGTGCTCCTGCTCCCCACAGCATCCCACCCGTGTTCCCGTGACAACGGAGGCTGCTCACACATCTGCATTGCCAAGGGCGATGGAACTCCGCGATGTTCCTGTCCCATGCATCTGGTGCTGCTTCAGAACCTGCTCAGCTGTGGAGGTGCGGAACACACGCACGTTTGCGCACGCACGCACGTTCGCACGCGCACACAAACACCATGCGGGTTCTAAAGTGTTCCACCGTCATGCTGACGCGCGTGGCTGCTTCCCCAGAGCCACCCACCTGCTCCAGTGAGCAGTTCACGTGTGCCACGGGCGAGATCGACTGCATCCCCATGGCGTGGCGTTGCGATGGCATCGCTGAGTGTGCCGACCACAGCGACGAGATGAGCTGCCCCGTGTGCTCGGAGCTGCAGTTCCAGTGCAATAAGGGCCAGTGTGTGGACGCCCAGCTGCGTTGCAACGGCGAGCCGGACTGTGTGGACGGATCCGATGAGCGTGACTGTGACAGTAGGTTTCCTCCAGAATTCCTCCAGAATCACAATAGCACAGTCACCTGTGAACACCTTCAGTAAAGGCCAAACTCACACACATCATTAGCACATCAAACATAACTGTTGTTTGTTTGTTTACATAGCGTGCACACATCATCTTATTTCTTTGGCTGCTTTGATAGTGTATGTGTACCAAAAAAACTAATTTCCATCGTGTCTGCAGCGTTCCCACTGTAGCCCTGCAAGATCCATTACACCACTGAAATGCAAGACCTCTGTGAACTCTGCAGCATTTCTGTTGATACCTGCTTTAGTGTGTGTGTGTGTGTGTGTGTGTGTGTGTGTGTTCCTCCCATCCAGCTATCTGCATGCCCAACCAGTTCCACTGTGGCAATAATAAGTGTATCCTGAAAAAACAGCAGTGTGATTCCTACCCTGACTGCCTGGACGGTTCTGATGAACTCTTCTGTAGTGAGTACTGTCGCTCCGCTCCTCGTGGGACTGGGGATCTGCTGGACATTGTGGTCATACCCATGAAGCTTGTGGATAAAGAGTTAAACCGAGTTTACATCACCCAGACAGTGCACAACAAACATCGACATTCTCCAACAAACATAGACAAACACCAATACCACCATTCTCATAATGGCTTTAGATTATTGTAGAAGAAGCACTGAGAAGCCAAATCACAACTGAGAGAACATTCTAGAATAAGATCACCAATCACAGATGTATTCTGTCTTGATAGTTGGATAGTGTTGGTTGCTGTGCTTTGGGCTTCATTCCCAAAGACCTGGAGGGGAAGGTGTGGGAGGTTTCCAGGTGTCCATGTGGGAGGTGTCCAGGTGCGCCACTCCGTGTCCACCAGAGGAGAGCTGGGCTATGTGTTTGTCCTGCTCTGATGTCGTGATGCTCTGACCTGTTTCTCCTCAGACTTCCCCCCATCACAGAGCGAGGAGCGTCACGCCAACACCATCGGCCCTGTCATCGGCATCATCCTGTCCGTCTTCGTGCTGGGGGGCATGTGCTTCGTGTGCCAGCGCGTCGTCTGTCGACGCTACAAAGGCCCAAATGCTGCCTTCCCCCACGACTACATCAGCGGAACCCCCCACGTCCCCCTGAACTTCATTGGTCCGACCAGCTCGCAGCACGGCACCTTCACAAGTACGGCTCGACCGAACCATTACTCGGGGGGGGTGCCCAACGTGTGCATGTCTGTCTCTGTTTGAACACTCTTAACCCCTCTCGAAAAATATGGAAATTGACTTTTCTTTAAAGAATTTTATACTGTGTAAATCACAGTAGAGCAATGTAGGCTGGGTTTTGCCACACATATCCTAATTAATTGTGTGTGTTTGTGTTATGGTGTGTGTGTGTGTTATGGTGTGTGTGTGTGTGTGTGTGTGTGTGTGTGTGTGTAGGTATCTCGTGTAGGAAGTCCATGATGAGCTCTCTCAATCCGATGGGCAGTAGCAGCAGTGGTGCTCCTCTCTACGACAGGAACCATGTGACCGGGGCCTCATCCAGCAGCTCCAACAGCACCAAAGCTGCCTTCTACCCCCAGGTGTTACCTCCATCACCTCCCCCTCCACCCACTTCATCACCGCCATCTTAACCCCCACCTTCACCCCTGGGTCCATTTATGATGTTAATATTTTGTCATAACATGACTCTCTGGAGTTTTCATAGTAGTGTGTGTGTGTGTGTGTGTGTGTGTGTGTGGTGTGCGCGCGCGCGCGCGAGTGTGTGTGTTCGGTATGTGTGTGTCTGCATGTGTGCGCGTGTATCTGCGTGTGTGTGTGCGCGCACGCGCGTGTGTGTGTGTCTAACCCTTTTGTTGCGTTCTTCTGCAGATCCTAAACCCTCCCCCCTCCCCAGCCACAGACCGCTCCCTGTACAACACAGAGATCTTCTACTCCTCCAACAGCCCCTCCACAACCAGGTCCTACAGGTCAGCCATGCCTCTCACACTGAAACACACACACACACAGCTGAGCCTGACACATACATGAACACGCATCCTGAAGTGTTTCCTGGTGCAGTAAGGCTCTATAATAGCCCCCTCTTTTGAATGACCTTTTGCCCTCTGGAGGTCAAACTAAACCTGCATGCGCGCTAGATCAGATGGCGAAGGAGTTCAGTTCAAACGTCATGGAAACTGACCCCGCCCCCTCTTCTCCACGCTCCACTGCCCTCTGCAGGCCGTACATGATGCGTGGCGTGGCTCCGCCCACCACGCCCTGCAGCACAGATGTGTGTGACAGCGACTACACCACGAGCCGCTGGAAAAGCAGCAAGTACTACATGGACCTAAACTCGGACTCGGACCCGTATCCCCCTCCGCCGACCCCACGGAGCCAGTACATGTCGGCGGAGGAGAGCTGCCCCCCCTCGCCGTCCACCGAGCGGAGCTACTTCCACCTGTGCCCACCCCCCCCGTCGCCATGCACGGACTCCTCCTGACCTCGTCTCCATCCCGCACAGACTCCTACCTGCCAGAGAGAGAGAGAGAGAGAGAGAGAGACCCTAAAACACCTAATTAAGTGTACAGAGCTGATTGCATGGCTGTCTGAAACTTTTTCTGTACAGCTTGTGTGCATGAATCATAATCATATTCATATATGACGGTAAATGTTTTCTCTTCGGCTAATCCAAGCACAAGTGAGCGGCGTTCGCGCGGGAAGTGGATATTCTTTAATCCGTTAAACATGGTCACCACGTTTCACGCAGTCATGGATGGTCAGTGAGCATGAAACCTTGAGCCTTTGGGGGTTTGAATTAGAAGTGAGACATTTCAGTCCTGTGAAAAAATACAAAACCAAAAAAACCAAACTCATTTAGAGCATAGACATTGTACATATGTATACTTAAGTAAATAATCATTTGTCATTAAGGCTGCGTCTTCTGTTGATTGTTTTTTATGTGAATATGTGTAACGGTTTCAAGCTTGTGTTCGGCTAGTTCTGTTTACCAAAGGGCGGTTTGCTGCTACTGTACATAAACCTTTCATCTGAATAACGACAAACAAAAACAGCCAGCAAAACTCACGTAGGTGTGTGTGTGTTTGTGTATATAAACCTGGCCGTAGGTCGAGTGTGAAACTGTACTGATACTGCTAATGTTGTAACTGTAATGTTATTAATCTCGTAGCAAGATTCCAGCTTCATCCATGTACAAAATAATGTCTGAATATTCATGTGAGATGTCTCTTGATCTGAAGGAGTGCGTGTGAGTTGTGGAAAGCGTGAATCTGAGGCAGGAGTGTAGCTCCCGTTACCTACCGCTGTTTCAGCAGTGGCACATCCCCCCTGCTGCTCTCCTTGAAGCACACTTTGCCAGATCTGCTCCCACAAATGTAGGACACGGCTGTGTGTGAGAGGTTGAGGGGGCTGTATTTCAGGGAGGTAGTTTGGGCCTGTGCTGACTGGCTCTTTGGTCTGATTTTATGCTCCAGGGAGGGATGAAGGTGGATTTTCAGGTGACAGAGTTGGACTTTCAAGTGTTTTCTGAAGTTATATTCCCCGTGTCCTCAGAATTAATCCAGAGACGTTATGTGAATGCAGATACCTGTAGCTGCCAGTAGTTTTTGTGCATATGTTTTAGATCAACGTTGTCTAGATTTTTACGTTTCAGAGTTAAGCACTTAAGATGTTGTGTCCTAGGGAAGTACTGCAGAAATGTACTGGAACGATCCTTTAATACTGTCCTCCAGTAGCGTTTTAAACACGTCTGTAACTTGTTAACTTGAACTAATTTGTACCGATTTACCAAACAAAAGTCACAAAATGTGTGGAAGTCCTGTTCAGTATAGCATTAACTCTCAGACCAAGCACAGAGGTATACTCCCAGTAGACCAGGACTCCAAGTAGACTGAGACTCCCAACAGACTGGGACTCCTGCCGTTGCCCTGGGGTTTGTTGCCCTGGGAGGTGAGTCTCTCAAAGCCCTGAATGTGACTGAAAAATAACATAGAAAAACATTTGTTGACCGTGTAGCACCACGCTGGCCAAACCTCTGTCAACCTGAACAGTCACACACGCGGGAATCCTCACCCTCTAACCGTAACGCATTCTCATTCAGAATTCAGGTCACATCCTTCAGTTCTCCCAACCACAAACCCTACAGGGTTGCCTTTATATGTACAGATGCCTCATGTAATGCACACTTGTGACAATTTTTGTATCAAAAGCATTTTTATATATAATAAAGGATCTATTTTAAGGAACTTTGTTCTCGTTCCTTGTTTGTTTTCTTTTGACATTTGATTCTATATTCTGTGAAAAACTTAATGACGAGCCATTTTAAATGTCTAAGTTGTAGCTCATATATTAGTTTAGGTCCTATGCATAAGTATATGATAAAGTTGTAGGTTTAAGTCTTAATTGCCAACATGAAATCGTAAAAAAGCCCAACAAAGCACTTGTGCTCTTGTTGCTGTGTGTGGGGGGGGGGGGTAGGGTAGAGGAGTTTAATCTTGTTAAAATACACGTATGTCAAGTCTCAGCCTGCCCTACAGCTTATGTACAGAACATTTTAAATGCAGAAATATGACCACGTTGTATAATTGTGTGTGTGTGTGTGTGTGTGTGTGTGTGTGTGTGTGTGTGTGTGTATATATATATATATATATATATATATATATATATATATATATAAGTTTTATTATTTTTTTAATAAAACTAAAACTATTAGTACTAAGGTTCTGTATTTAAGAGCAATTTGTGTAGCGAGACTGTGAGTAGGCATGTTTCACAGACTGATACTGCACCCCTGTGGACGAAGTGTTGTGTCACTGTAAACTAGAGCGTCTGCGTGCACTTTGAGCGGTTTGCTGAACACAGGCTTACTAACCATCGTCTGTAAATGAGATCTGTGCGTGGTGTTGGCAACGTTATTCTACTATTTCTATACTTCCAGTCTTATTGCATGACCTTTTGCCCCTCAACAATTTTATTTATATATATATATATATATATATATATATATATATATATATATATATATATATATATATATATATAAAATTAAATTCCAAAAATCCCGTATCACTTTGTGTGGATGGGTTCCATGTCAAACGTTCAACAAATCTATCCAGAAGGTTATTGATCAGTATAATTTTCCTCAATCAGTCTTATAATCTCTCAAGAGATTATCAACAGATTAGCAAACGTCACTCATATGTCCACAGTCCACAACAATAAAACCACATTAAATAGAACACAGGTTCTCAGACATGGCAACCCATTCATTCATCTAGCTTGTTCAACAACACAACTGTACTGGCCATACATTTTTTTTCATTTGTTTACAACATATCTTTGGGTTTACAGAGTATCTGTGTAAATCTGTTACAACATCTACAGCAACATCCTGATGGAAGAAGTTGAAACTTTTCATTTAGAGGGTGCTTTTCTGCTGCAGTAATTAAATAATTACATAATTACAATTTCCTGCCTACCAACAGGATAATGTTTTATGGACGACACTTTCTTTACAAACCATGTACTTGTCACTTACAGACATGTAGTACATTTGAACCTGCTGTGTATAAAGGACAAGAAAGGGCATGTATGCACATGTACTGGGGGTTGGAAAAAGAATATTCATCAAGCTCAAACACTGAAGGCTGTGTGTGTGTGTGTGTATGTGCGTGCGTGCGTGTGTATGATTTTTTTAAACACAAGGGATGACTGATTTTTCCTCCTCCCGGCTGCTGTGGGGAAATATACCACGCAGAACTATTTCATTTTTCACGTTTTCACAATCCACTGTAATGCGCATTCAGCCTGTTTTCCAGATGAAGACTAGATCTCAGAGTGAACTATTCTGTCAGGACGGATTCACAACCCGGTTTCAAATTTCTGCTTGGGCTGGCTGCTTATTATTCACATTTATATCAGAGTAAGAAGCCATTTCAAAATGCTAACTCGTATCTAAGTTACTCGTATCTGGCTTTCTTAAAACACTGTAAAAAAGCAGCACAGAAAGCCATTTTCACCCCTGCCTGGACACGCACTGCTTTGTGCAAAATTCTTTACGGTTCTTTACTGCTGGGTGTGTTAACAGTACGGGAGCATTATGAACACAGTCCAGACACTGTTGAGGACTTTATTCCCAGGACTCTCCCTGCGATGACACCATGCACCTCCGAGTCAGAGCAAGGTCTAAATGAGAGCAGTACACACTTCCAAAAGGAAAATTCCATATATTGACAACACATGGCCTTTGGGGCTGTTAAAACAACAAGCCTAATTTGAATCATGCAAAATGTATTATGGCCAGCTGCTGGTTATTTTTGCCGTGAAAAACTACTTCAGAAATGTCCTTCACTATTCTAGTGATGAAGGAACTGGATTAATTTAAATTTTAAAAGACAACACAAACATTTAACATCCCGTCTGAGTCTGACATGAGAAATCTCCGGACTGTATATTCTATACCAAGTGTAGGAGTCAGATGTTAGGTCCAGTTTGTAATGCTACACTGAACCAAAGCACAAACAGCTTTGGTGCATGGCATACATGTTCCTTATGCTGTGGGACCTATATTGTGGTGTAAGCTAACTCACACTCTTACCGAGACACTATGTATTGGGGACATTATGTGTTATGGCCGGATACGACATTCTGAATAACAGCTCCCTGTAAGCATTGCGCACCATGCCCAGTTAAACCTACTGCAACTGGTTTAATCCTTGTGTTAAACTGGACACTGCTGCGAAAGCGCTCGCTCGCTGATAGCACAACCGGTCTGTCAATCACGGTGACATCATATTGTTGCTAGGGCGTTACAAACAAGCCCGAGTGACCCGAGCTCAACTAAACTCAACGCACAAGCATCAGCGAACGGTTTACCGGGAGCATAATGACTCGCACTTAAGAAGTCGGTAAGACAGTGAATTTCTCACACGCCGCCGATGAATGAAAGATGAAGTGAGATGCGGTTACTTTTAGTTTCGAAGACGGCAGTGGCACATGATTACGAGTGTGACATCCAATCGGAACGAAGATTTCTCTACAAACCGGAAACCTGACGGGATCTTGTTGACATGGGTGTGTTCGTAAAGCGCTTTGGTCTACAGACGCTTGAACGAATACGCATCCCAACTGTCGTTTCCGACCACTTAACACCGAGTGCGTTACCTATAATCTTATTTTTACCGTGAAACTTAAAACGAAAACGAAGGTAGGTTTCATGAATTTAAAATGGCCACGTTGTGATTGACGTACATTCGGACCAATGAGCGTTCAGCGGTGCATTTGATTGACAGGCGCTGTGGGTGTGGGGGAAGGGCTGCTGACGCCGCCGCCATCTTGAAAAGTACCCAGTGAGGGTGTATGTTTTCGCGCCTGTCAGTGTTTCTTGTCAACACTTTATTTTTTTTTCCCCTCCATCCCTCCCCGCGTGTCGGTGCCGTTTTATTTTGGTGGCAGTTTTAGCTTGGCGTTCCGTGAGCTTCATGTCGGGCTCTGGCAGTAGACAGCTCCTAATCGGTACGTGTTTCTTTCTCGGCGCTGAGGTAATGTAGCGTTAGCTCGCTGGCTAGCCGGCTGGCCTCTCCGTTCCCCGCCGGTGCCCCGCGCACCCAGGACGGTGGGCCGCTGGAGTCATCACCGCTTCAGATCAACCTTCATCGCGGATGGATGGGCGTGTGCGGCCGGTGAAGCCCGACTAAACCGTCCAGCACCTGCAAACCGAAACTTTTCCGAACGATTTGGCTTGATATATGTAGCATTAGCTGGCGGATGCAAGGTAACGCTAGCAGCTAGGCTAGCTCGCTACCTAAGCTAAATAAATAAGCGCTAAACAACCACTTTAACAGACAGCTAGCAGCTAGGCTAGCTCGCTGTATAAAGGACTAGCTGAATAACCACTTTCTAACCGCGGTGTTGTGCCCGCTGTCTGGGCTGAAGCTAGCCTAGCGAGTCCGTGTCCTCGTACTGTGTTCTTTCTTAGACGGCTAGGCTAGCATTAGCGTTAGCTCTGCCGGGCCCTAGCGAAATGGTATGTTGGCGTGATTCAAAAGTGGCCCTTCTTAGCTTTAGTAACAAACGCTCGGTAAGAGAGATTTGCGTCAGGCAGTCGGTCTCTAAACCGATTATATCAATTAATCGGCAGTTTAGCTACCTAGCTAGTTGCTTATACTCATTTAGCAGGGTTGTTATCGTCGGCGTTAGCGTGTGGTTAGCTAACGCTATAGGTAACGGCTGAAGGAAAGGTAGCTAGCTGTCCTAGCTAACGTACGTCTGTCTTGTTGTGGGGTGATCTGTGTCTACAGAGCTGCTCTGTTCAGTGTTTTAGCTGTGGCTCTGGGTGTGTTTAATCTATAGTGGGCTGCTGGTTTGCAGCTAGCAAGCCCTGTTATGCCAGTGTCGTTACACCAGAATGTGTGAATTTACTTCTGCGGTTTAATTAGTTGGAGATCCGGTTAAGTAGCATCAGAGGAGATCGATCGGTTGGGCAGTTTGTTGTTGTCATTGCTGTAAAATGTGTTTAAAGGAATACTAATAATTCAGCGTTTGCTAAGTGTTATATGACAGTGATTGTCAAAATGCCAGTTGCTAGACAGCGAAGTATTAGATTGTCAGTTTGAAAACCGGTGAACCTGTGGCAGGGGAGCAGTGTTTGACACGCGAGTACTCCACAACGCCGTCGTTCTCTCCCGTGTAGTAATGCTACCGGGTACAAGACACTTTTAGTAGCGTCTGCCTTTACTGATACTAAAGCCAGCATTTTGGTGGCGTGCTTTTGACTTTGCGGTTAGTTCTCATGCAACTGCTCCCAGAATACGTTATGCATGGATATGTGACCTTTTTTATTCCTTACATTTGGTTATGTGCCTAGCACAGTTAATTCAACATTTATTTTTCTGCTAATTGGGTTATAAGTACGCAAGTAACTATTATAAGTACATAAGAATAGCTATTATGGGCAGTTTGCATTTATCCTTTGATTTTTAACGTGGGATCAGTGAGCCGACCATTTAATCAGCTTGAGTGCAGTGGTCCAAGAGAGGGCCTAAGCTCCCTAGGTCTGGACAAGTCTCGTCCTAGGCTATTAATAGGCTTTCCTTCCTGTTAGCTGTTTGTGTTTTTATAACCTCTAACCTGGTGGTTTGTTGCTGCTTTACCCCTGGAGAGGAACTCTGTCTGGTGATGCTATTCTGGCCTGTTAATGTGGCCTCCAATTGGATGAAAGCCAGGATGACTGACCACACCTGGAACTGGTTTCACCAGACGAACAATTATGTTCGTGTCAGTTGACCAGATAAGATAAATGTAGTGTGTTGTTGGAGTGCTGCATTAAAAGCATGCTTAGAGGTTTCAGCAGAACAATATAGATGATGCTTGATCTTCTAAAATTATACAGATGAACTATAATTGTCTGGGTATTTTTGTCTAAATATAAAGTATAATTTTCTATGTTTATGAAGAGGAAGAAATTTAAAACTGTTAATCAAAATGCAGAATTTTTTATTTATTTATTTTTACTAGTTACTGAACAAGTGTCTGCCATGGCATAAGAGTGAGACATGCTAGGTGTTTGGTTAAATAATGTTTTCATTCAAAAATGAAAATCTCTAATGGTTTAATCATTAAGTTATATATTCCTGGTGTTCTTTGGTATGCATTACATCTCCGTTCTTGATCTGGTCTTTAAAAGTCAACTAAAAGTGTAAAGCTGTCCAATACTAATTGATTTTTCATATTTCATTCTTGTCTTCATTTATAGAATGGTAAAATCACATTTGTAGTTTGCGTTTTGATGTAAAAAGTCGGGGGGGAGTTAGGTGCCTCGTGTGTGTGTGTCTGTGTGTGTATATATATATATATATGAACGCTGCAGAAAGAGACTGCTGAATCTGCTTGTGTCAAGAAGTAGTGATGAGTTACAATGGGCCAAACAGTCACGTTCTCAACACAATGGAGGCTGGGATCTCTCCTCTGCTGCCGTGGTGGTGACATCAGTCCAAGCTTCTCCACTGTGATGTGCTGGTTTCATTTGTTCAGGGTCATGTTGAGCAGAGCTGCCCCTTCTGTAATGCTAGGAGAAGAGCAGGCATATTGTGTGGAATAGCTACCATTTGCTTTCAGCACGAACCTTTTAAAGGATGTCCTTTATAGAAAAGTTTGCATGGCTTTGCTTCTACGGTATTTGTCCTCAAGTGCTGAAGATCACGCATCTCTCACTTATCAAACAGATACACAATAACTAGTCAGAACAAGAATACAAACATGGCTTTATGTATGTGTTCAATATGTTGTTTGATTAAAGGTTGTGTCTTGTGGGGATGCCGGCGTGTTGTGGTGGGGGTAGTGTTAGTAATACCAGGCGTGTTGTGATGGGCTGAGATGGTATTTACCTGCTAATGCTGTTTGTTGCAGGAGTGTAGTGGTGGAGGATGGTGTTTGCCTACTAACGTTGTTGTTGTTGTGATTGTTTATTCCAGGTGTGTGTTGAGTGTGTGTAGCTGGGGCAGAGGTGTTGACTGCAAGCTGCATGCAAGCTGTTCGTTAGGACGTTCCTCCTGCCTGCAGTGCCTGGAATGGGCCAGACATCCCAGAGAGTTGAAGCATTCTTTTCTTTTTAATCAGAGATTTTACCCTCTGAGCCCTGTATTGCTCAGGTAGACCGTGCACTACACACCTCGCATCACCTCACAGCACGTCACCTTCCACTACTGTCCATTTTACCAGCAGTGGAGTTGTTTTTGATGCTGTCCGTTGCAGGGAACGCGTAGTCTGACAACGTTTGGGTGTTCTTTTTGTTACGGTGTGGAGGTAGTGTCAGGATATCATGTTCTGGTTGTCTGTCCCACAGAAGCACCATGTTTTGGAAGTTTGACCTGCACACGACGTCGCACATCGACACGCTACTGGACAAGGAGGACGTGACCCTGACGGAGGTCATGGACGAGGAGGACGTTCTGCAGGAGTGCAAAGCCCAGAACCACAAGCTAGTGGACTTTCTTGTGCGGCCACAGTGCATGGAGCACCTGGTTGACTTCATCACCCAGGAACCCAGCCAGGACATGGAGGAGAAGATCAAATACAAGTGAGCTGTGTTGGCCCGCTTTGCTAGCCATCCCAAGCCCCTACGGCTCTTCACGACCACCGCTTCCTCTAGCTGCCTTTTAACTACGGAGTCGTGTTGATGTATACAATACAAATACAGACAGCACTTGCCAGGTTCTCATCTCGGGGCTGCCACTCCGAAGTGAATTTGGCATTCATGTCAACCTGCAGCTGTCGGCGCGTAACAAGATGTCTTGTGTTGATGATGTAGGTATCCCAACATCTCGTGCGAGCTCCTCACCTCAGATGTCGGGCAGATCAATGACCGGCTGGGTGAAGATGAGGGTCTCCTCCTGAAGCTCTATGGGTTCCTGCAGAGTGAGCCCCCTCTCAACCCTCTGCTGGCCAGCTTTTTCAGCAAAGTCCTCAGCATCCTCATCGGCAGAAAGCCAGAGCAGGTGAGGGAGGGGCATTGCCATTAGGGGGCGTAGCCTGCAGACTGGCAACTCTAGCACAGACCAGTCATTCTGCTAAAACACAAGGCATGTGGGTGGATTGTGTTTGTCTTTTAAAAAAAAAAAACAAAAAACAACTTTTTACAATCTGACCTTTTACAAAGTTGTGCAGCTCAAAACTGATATTTGTGGATATTGCCTATAATTAATTAGTACTCGATTTTCTCTAAACAAAAGTGTGTGTGTGTGTGTGTGTGTGTGTGTGTGTGTGTGTGTGTGTGTGTGTGTGTGTGTGTGTGTGTGTGTGTGTGTGTGTGTGTGTGTGTGTGTGTGTGTGTGTGTGTAGATTGTGGAGTTCTTGAGGAAAAGGGAGGACTTTGTGGATCTCATGATCAAACACATAGGAACCTCGGCCATCATGGACCTTCTTCTCAGGATGCTCACCTGCATTGAACCTCAACAGCTTAGACAAGACGTTTTAAATGTGAGCTCTCTCCCCCCCCCCCCCCCCCCCCCCCCGCAAGACTCAAGATTAATTTCATAATTTATTCAGCACTCTGTGGTCAGATAACAGCCGGTTTAAATGTTTGTGTTCAGACAGACGGGTGTTGGCACTGCGCTTTATGTAGCTAGTCTTTAATCCTCTCTCTGTCTGATCTGTAGTGGTTGAATGAGGAGAAAGTGATCCAGAGGTTAGTGGATATGGTCCAACCCTGCCAGGATGAGGACGTAAGTCTACACCCATGCTACACCCATGCTACACCCATGCTACACCCATGCTACACCCATGCTACACCCATGCTACACCCATGCTACACCCATGCTACACCCATGTTTCCTGTATGTGGGGTTTGTTTGTTTCAGTCAAAATTAATGCCATGGATAAATATAAATGTGTTAAAGAGTTATATTAAGTTCGCATTTCTTCCGGCGTGTGACCACGTGTTCTGGTCTGGCCGTAAACACTGGCTGTCTTGTACAGAGAGGTTCCTTCCTTGACTAACTGCTGTGCTTCTATGCACATTTTAACTTCTGCGTTAGCTTGTTGCTTGTCAAATGCTTTCTTGCTCTGCCACGAGCAAGTTGAGCTGTTCTGCGGCCATGGTGCCCATTCATCTGGATTTAAACCATTGCAGTGTTGCAGTCTGCAAGTTTCAAAACCAGTGTAAAGTAATTTAAATATAATTTTAAAACATTATCTGGAAAGAAAATTGCATTTGGTTTAAAAAGGCCTTTTGCCCCGCCCTGCCCTGAGTCCTGTTGGTTTGTTCCCTCAGAGACACTCGAATGCGTCGCAGTCGCTCTGTGAGATAATTCGCCTCAGTAGGGATCAGATGTTTCAGGTACAAGGCTCCTCCGAGCCCGACCCCTTGCTGGCCACTCTGGAGAAGTACGTCCTTCCTTGGGGAAATCACACTGAAGTTGTTCATTTATTCTATTATTATTTTTATTATTATTACTACCTGCAGCTTATAATATAATATTTGGTGTTTGAGTGGGCAGATGTGTACTCTGATGCATTGGGTGGGCTTTATTGGGGTGGTGTGTGTAGCCTCTGAGAGTGGGTGTGTCCAGTGGCTTGAGTCTCTGCTGTGTTTTCAGACAGGAGACTGTAGAGCAACTTCTCTCCAACATCTTCGACAAAGAGAAGAATGAGTCTGCCATAGTCAGCGTCATCCAGATTCTCCTCACCCTCTTTGAGACCAGGAGACCAGCGTAAGGGCTTCTGGTCACGTGTGTGTGTGTGTGTGTGTGGGTGTGTGTGTGTGGGTGTGTGTGTGTGGGTGTGTGTGTGTGGGTGTGTGTGTGTGGGTGTGTGGGTGTCTCTCTAAAAAGTGCTCCTCTGTCTGGCAGGTTTGAGGGCCACCTGGAGCTCTGTCCTCCCGGCCTCAACCACGCGTCTTTCTCTGTCAATCAGAGCATCCTGGAGGCAGTCCGACCCAGGCTGAAGGATTTCCACCAGCTCCTGCTCGAGCCTCCAAAGGTGAACTGATGGAGTAGACTGGCCTCGTTTTGGATATTTCCAGCCTCGATATCATTGTTGAGTAGTTTCTATGTAGCCCCCCACCCGCTTGCCTAGCAGTGCTCACCACAGAACTACTCTTCACGTCTGTAGGTTATTGGTCAAATATGGCCTTCTACTGTTTACGGGTTTTGTATTGTTCTGCAGATGCCTGTGATTTCATGCTTGATGTTGACTTATTGCATTGCAATCTTTTTTGCTGCCAAATCCCTGTGGCAGTATTTTCTGTGTGGAAATAAATAATTTTGAAAATGGCACATTGGGTGGGAGCCAGCCATGCCAGTCCAGAGCTGCAGCTCCACTGGTGCACGTTCATAGCTCAGATGAGGGCTTTCAACAGCAAAACTCAAGACCGTGGTGAGAACTAATTACACGAGAGTGGTGTTTACATTCAGAGCAAAAGTACCCTTGTTGTGCTTCAGGGGCCACATTTTGGTTCTTGGTCAAATACTTTGTCAGAATTCCTGTGTGAGTTTGTTTATTTTGGGCTGGTGTTGTGTGGATGCAACTGAGGGAGCCAGCATCCGCGCTGATGTTCAGTAGGCCAGCGTGCTATCAGCCGAGCAGCTGCTGGGTTCAAGATGTGGCCTCCTGGTGCCTGCGTTGCTGCAGTCTGACATGTTGACTCATTAAGTTTGGTTTTGGTTTTTTTTCATCTGAGGCTTCATTTATTGATGCATTTCAGGTTGTGGTTTGAGTGTTTCCTCTGTTGGCTATGATATGCCTGGGGGGAGGAGGATGGTGCTATGCACTGAAACTCTGTCTCTCCATCTTATTACTGGTTCAGTCTCTGATGGAGCTTTTTCTTCCACGTTAGAATGAATTGTCCTAGTTGCCCTATGAATTGATAATAATCACTATCGCAATAATTAACATTTTTAATGTCTTGTTACACGTTACATTTGTTAGATTTTCACACAGCAAACGGCACGTGAGTCTACTGAGTGATTTTTGTCTGTCTCGTGTTTATGCAAAATATTTCATGTGCGTTCACCTTTTGTGTTTGTGATTAGAAAACCCCACTGAAGACCACGTGGGGGTTGCTGGACCCCCCGGTGGGAAACACGCGCCTTAACGTGGTGAGACTGGTAGCCAGTCTCCTGCAGACCAGTAACCACATCATCAACCAGGAGCTCATCAACCTGAACCTGCTGGGGGTGATGCTTGTGAGTGCTGCTTGGAGACCACACAGAAGAACTTTCTTCTTAAAAAAACATTCTGACTTTGGTTGTTTTTTGTAGGATATGTACTTCAAATACATCTGGAACAACTTCCTACACATACAAGTGGAAATCTGTACCGCCATGGTCTTGGCCATGCCTCCAACCCAGAGTGACACTGATATTAACCGGGACGAAGACAAGGAGCAGCTCAGAGAAAACATCCTCATCACACACGTGAGTGTTTCCACATGCACGCTCACGCACGCACTCTTGTGGGTGGGCGGGTGGACGGGCTCTTCTCAGTTCTTTCATTCTTTCCCTTGCAGCTCTTTCAGAAGTGCAGGTTGATCCAGAGAATCCTGGATGCGTGGAGCTCCAACGAGAAGGAGCAGTGAGTTGAATCATCTCTGATCCTTTATAGACCAAAAGCAGAGTCTCATGGTAGTGTGCTCTCTGGTTTGATGGTTGTCCTGTTTAAACAAATCCAACCTGGTTTCCTGCAGGGCAGAGGGGGGGCGCCGAAGAGGTTACATGGGTCACCTGACCAGAATAGCTAACTCCATAGTG
Source organism: Electrophorus electricus (assembly GCF_041902795.1). Lineage (NCBI taxonomy): Eukaryota > Metazoa > Chordata > Actinopteri > Gymnotiformes > Gymnotidae > Electrophorus > Electrophorus electricus. The sequence continues at coordinate 25,345,474 of NC_137512.1, read as the reverse complement.
CACAACAGTGACAAGGGTCCTAATGGCACTCAGATCCAGCAGCTTATTTCAGGTGCGTTGTTACACACGTGTTGCACCCTGTTTCTGAAGTCCCTCACGGCCTCATGTCAAATGCAGCGCAGGGTGTCAGGTGTTCATGTTGGTGAGCTGTCCTGAGTTCCACAGGTGTCCACTGGTGGTGGTTGTTGGTGTTGGCTTACTTAACACTTTAGTAAATCAGTGTGATGGTACGTTTGTAAGCAAGCGGGTCCAGGCTCATGGCTAACCATTATGACGCTGAGCATAGCCCGGCAGCACTAACGCTGTGGTAACAGCAGTGAGCTGTCTTCCGCTGGTGGTTTCCTCCTGGTTGTAGTTTTTTGGGCTGGCAGTGCTCACTGCCCTTGTTTGCTGTGTGACAGAGCTCCAGGAGGATGAGCGGGAGCGATGGGAGTCCTTCACGTCCGGGCAGCTAGCTGACATAAACAAGAAGAACACTGTAGACTTAGTAAGTCACCTGCCTTGGCCAGACATTGTCCAAACTGTGGTGCCAGTAGCTGAACTTTTATATGCTAGGATGGAGACAACTTTGTCTGTGTCTGTCTACAGGTTAACACGCATCACATTCACTCGTCCAGTGATGACGAGGTAGATTTCAAGGACAGTGGGTTTCACCACGACTCTTCCCTGCAACAGGTAAGTTCAAACCTCCTTATTTATCAGTATCTGTTACTATCAGCTAGACACGTTACGTTCTGGCTCCAGTTCAGTGAGGCTGACGCACGGATGTTTGTAACTAATATAAGGCACTGTCCCTCACAACTGGGGGGGGGGTTCTTTTTAAGACTAAGCAACAGCTAACGGCGAAGCTAACACGAATCACAATCACAAAATTACAGTTTGTGCAGTTGATGACTGAGATGGTAGACTATGTAAGCTGGCTGCCTAGCATGTTCTGGTTAAGTCACTGGGGTTTAGTGGGGTGGGGAGTTGGAAGATGACATGCACTTATGTTAATTAGCTTGGGTGGGTTGGTGCGTAAGTATTTTTGACAGTTACAGCAGCACTGGATTGTTAAACCATTTTAAAAGGCTAAAGGGAGATGTGATAACAGTGCAGTTCATGTCTCAGACATGTCATAATTATTCACCACGTTCAGAAATTCATTATTTTTGCAAAATCCCTGTAAAGTAGTAAACACTAAAACATTCAGTCTTTAAAAGTGTGGTGTTGGCTGGTGCTTGGTAAGATTTAAGAGTTTAAGCAGACTGTGTTTGAAATGTAGTGTTGAGATTGTATCATTATCGCTGCTCCTGGGTTGGCCAGGCCTTTTCTGATTATCAGATGCAACAAATGACGTCCAATTTTATTGAGCAGTTTGGCTTCAACGATGAAGAGTTTGCCGATCAGGACGATGTTGTGGAGTGAGTACTCAAGCTGCATGATTCTGTCTCGCCAGAGGGGGCACTGTTTCTTCCAAACACAGGCCTTGTGGCATTTTGGGGCTGAGCTCACCACACCCCTTGGCCTTAAATTCCCTGTCTGATTGGCCTTGGCCTGTGTCTGGAAACTGGGTCCTGTTCTTTGAAGGGGTTGGGTTTTACTGAGTGGTTGGCTGGCTGTGGTGAAGGGGTTGGGTTTGACTGAGTGAGTGGGGCTGCCTGTGGTGAAGGGGTTGGGTTTTCCTGACTGGGTGGGAGGGGTCTGATGTGGACGTTGTTGTTGTTGTTTGTTTTAGCTGTATGTTTAGACTCCAGGGCCATTTTCTTACTGTGGGATCTCCAAACCTCCATCTGGAGAATATGCAGAGTTCATCTCCAACTCTGTGTGAACACCTACAAAGGCACCAGTTACTTGACTGGTGTCTTTTTGTTGTGTTTGTATTGGATCCACTATTTGTTGGACAGTAACTCTCTAAGAGGAGGGTTTGAGATCCTTCTGAACTGTGTAATTATTGCTGTACTATTATTTTAAATCTGATAATGTAACTTGAATCTAAATTAACGTCAAACTTTTGTGTCACCAGTAGTAGTTGTAGCATTTAATACATTGTTGCTGTTTCACTGTGCATTATGGGTATTGTATGCTGTAATGTATATCAACTGTTCTGTGTTTGGATGCATGCTGTTTTTCCACGTGAGTGTGCATTTGAGCGTGCACGTGCTGTTGTGCTCTTGCTAACTGATTTTTCACTCAACTGAACTCTGTTCTCTTTAACCTTGCAGTATTCCCTTTGATAGAATATCAGACATCAATTTTTCCTTGAATACAAATGAAAGTGTAAGTATGCCCTGTGTCTCAGCAGTGATCACACATGCGATGTAAAGCACGCGCACACACACGTGCAAAGACGGGACCTTTCAGATGGAGGTCCTTCATCAGCTCAAGTGCTTTGCTTTGCAGAGCTGATAAAGGACCTTCTGTCCAAAAATGTTGTTTTCTCTTAACCTTGTGAACTGTGAATTTCTGCTGTGGGTGGAAACGTTGTACGCTAAATTGAAGTGTGTGTGTGTGTGTGTGTGTGTGTGTGTGTGTGTGTGTGTGTGTGTGCTCCTGCAGGCGAACATGGCCCTGTTTGAGGCCTGCTGTAAGGAGAAAATCCAGCAGTTTGAGGATGCAGGCTCAGACGAGGAGGACATCTGGGACGAGAAAGACGTAACGTTTCCTCCTGAAGCACAGAGACGTCCAAGGTAGGGCATGCATGTGTACATGTACTCAGGCCTTAGAAAACAAGGTGTCTCCTGTAAAATCTCTCTCTCTCTCTCTCTCTCTCTCTCTCTCTCTCTCTCTCTCTCTCTCTCAGGAGTGCAGGCAGCACAGACAGTGAGGAGAGTACAGACTCGGAGGACGAGGACGTGAAGCGCGATCCATTTGAGGCAGCGAATACTGCTGCTGATGACCGCATGGAGGTGGACAGTGGGGAGGGTGAGGAACGCGCACACACACTTATTTATTTTATATATATATATATATATATATATAAAAAAAATATTAAAAGCGCACACACTTGGGTTAGACCTCCCATGGAGGTGGGGAGGGTGAGGAACGAACACACGCTGGACCTTGCGAGGCAGGCTTGGCAGTATTAAGGTGAGTACTGCTGAGAAGAGGACAGATTCATATTTATAAAAGTTGTTACTGTAATTGATGTACAATAGCTTAAATGTGAACACTATATAGAAAAAGAATCAAAATGATGTAGCATCTTTCTTTTGTGTGTGACCAGGCCAGTGTAAGGGTTTAGTGGTTAGATACTCTGTCCTTCCCCTGATTCCCTTTTCCACCAACGAGAAACTGTAATCGTTCCAGTGCTCCCACCTAATTTGGAAACATTCTGCGCATTTCTATCATAATAAATAAACGGGTGCTGGGACCTGAACAGTTCGTTCGCAACTGCAAGCAAAGAACAGCAGCTGCTTCAACGTAAACCATGACCTCATGAGGGGGCGTGTCATGAGCGTTTAGGGGGAGCAGTAGGTGGACTCTGAATGCATACTGATTCCTCACTGGTGCAAAAGTCTGTCCTGCCTGGCTTCCTTGCAGGACCTGTGTGGACAGCCAGCTTTGATGACATCCCCATGGATACGGGGGGCGTGTCTGCCCCAGCCCTCTCCTCTCCTGGTTCTTTGACTGAACCTGCAGCCTGGAACTCTCCTACCAACACCGTAGCCACGGAGACCGGCTGGGCAGACTTCTCCAGCTTCACACCCGTCAGGTGAGGGGTTGGCTTCACCCATCTCCACCTGCCGCACCGATGTGAGAGATTCCCACATTAGTGAGCTGACACAAACGCCTCACGCTTCCTGTGATGAGGGTTTTTTTTGTTTTTCGTTTTCCACAGCCCCAAAGACCCTCTGAGGAGCAACTCCCCGGTAGCCATGGAGACGAGTGTGGAGACGATGGACCCTCTAGGTGTGAATGCACCCGCAGGTGAGCCAGAAGTCTAGCCCCCTTTGTGGCATTGCGTGCTCCAGGTCAGACACTGAACCTCCTACCTGCTGCAGGGGCAGGGCAGTGGCCCAGTGACGAGCAAGCCCAGCCGCCCGTCTCCATCGGGGGCGGGTCTGACGTGGAGGAGGAGTCACCCGGTGACCGCATCACGGAGACGGTCACCAATGGCTCCATGAAGGAGACACTTAGCCTTACTGTAGATGCCAGAACCGAAACTGCTGTTTTCAAGAGGTATGTCCCTCTCTCCCTTACCTCATCACGCTGCATGAGGCCCCTCCCACTGCCCCTCACTCAGAGTGCTCATAGGCCAGGGACCCGCCCACTCGCTTGGGGCTACTGAAACGTACAGCTGTGTTTTTTCATTTTCTTTTATTTTGTGTGTTTATTTGATGTCACCATGTACAGAGCCAGTGTCTGTTTCTGCTTGGGGGGGGGGTCACAAAAAGAAAACCCAAGCGTGTTTCCTTGCGTGTTGAACTGCAGCACTTAAACATGCTTCCTCCCTCTCTCCGCGTGCGTGGGGACTCAGGGTGTTGAAGTCGTATCGGTATGTACAGCCGGTCGGGAGCAGGCCGGGCCTCTGCCACGTCTGTCTTCATGTCAGCCGTTCAGTTCCGATTCCTGCTCATGTTGCCTTCAGTTTTGGTTTCCTTTCCGTGGTGATATTTCTCCATCTCCATCTGCATGGTCGTCAGAAGCACAGGTTGCCCCGCCCCCAAACCCCTCCCCGAGCGTTTTTGAGAGGAGCTGCCTGGTGTGGGGACGTCTCCCTGCGGGAAGCTCCTCTGGGCCGGTGTTTGCTTCCTGCACGAAAGTGGTTCCTCCCGGGGCGCTTGTTCTCGAGTGCAGGGAGCGGTGTCTACGTACCGTGTATCTCCTTTAACGCCACAGTGGGTCTGGGGTCCCTCAGTCCGGGATGACGAAGTTCCGACAGGCTGATCCACACTAGCTGGCAGCTATTGGCCATCCCTCCACGATTAGAGAGCCACTGCTGGGCTTTGAAAATGCCCCGTTGCTAAGACGATGGCTTGCTGGCATGTCCCCGCCCCTGAGCCATCTTTTTGTTGTCCCCGCCGTCTTCACACGTCATTTCTCCTGAACGAGTCCCCACTCCAGGCAGACGTTCATTACTGCTTCTGTCCTTCAGTTTGTGCTGCTCAGTTTCCACATCGTCTCGTTGTCTCGCCACGCCCGAGTCCCTTACTTTTTAAAATAAATATACATTTGTTTTTGCAGCGTGGCTTTTGATTTGGCCCACTCTTTGTGTGCGTGGGTTTTGGTGGGGGTGGGGCGTGTGGAGGGGGAGGAGCCCTGTAAAACCGTGTGTTGCTACCTTTCAGCGAGGAGGGGACGCGAGCTACCTCTGAAGATGTGGTGGGAGACGCAGAGAGCGACAGGGCTGCGTCCGCGCTGACCACTAGCAACTGTCAGAAATCGGGGTAAGCGGCGCCTGGTCCGGCGAAGTACACACACTCCTTGCGCCCGGCCTGCTGCTTTATTTGACGCTTTACTCTGGTGCGGTTCCTTTTAACTGAGCCGGCTCTTCCGCTTCCGCCTGACAGTGCAAAGCACTTAGAAGAGAAAACCAGGGGGGCGTGGGAGGGTCTCAACGGCCCCGTAGAGAGTACAGCTCACATGGAGGAAGCCAAGTAAGTAATGTGGCCGGGGCAGGGGTTTGGGTGGGACATCGCTGCGCTGGCTCTAGTCGATGAGCTTGCACTGATCTGAATTTATCTAGATAACTACCAGAGGTGATTCATTAAAATCCGTCTTCTGGTGTTTGGTTTTCATTTTGTTGGTGAACTTGAACCTTTTTTCTTCTCTTGGGTTAAACTGATGGGATTGCCTGTTTTGGGGCAAACTGAGTTGTGTAGTAAGTCTCTCTGCGGGGTCGAGTAACACGTAGGTGAATCCTGTCTCTCACCCCCCCCCCCAGAACAGAGCAGGTGTCCTCACCTGACGCTGCGGTCAACGGCCCTGTCTGAGGCGTCTGCCCCTGCCACACATGCTCCCACTCCTAGGGGGCGCCAGCCGGCCGACAGCGCCGCCCCCGCCGGCACCGAACCAACTCCACCAGATCAGGACCAGCAATATTAACATTAGACAGCTGTACAGAGGACGGGAACTGTCTGAAGAGAAACCTCCGCGGATGGATTCTGTCCCCCCCCTTTGCCCTGCATTCGTTTATATACTATTGTTCTAATGAGGTGATCTGTCTATCTTGCCATTCAAAGTTAATAGAAATGTTGCTATAGTTAAAAAAAAGATTGTATGAATAAAAAATATTTTATAAAAAACAAAAAAAAAAGCAAGACCAATGTATACAGAATCAAGATTGTGACCCAGACTGATCGGAACAGGCCCTGTGACCAAAAGAGAAGTGTGTTTTTGATGAGATTTCCTGCACAAAATCTGCTATTTGATTCCCCAGCCAAGCCGTGGCAACCCCCAGCACGTGCAGTGGCCATGCGGTGGTCTGTGTGAGACTTTAGGGATGTGGTTTTAATATTCAGATGGTTTATTTTGCAACAGCTATTATTTGTAAATTCTTTTTTGTTTTTGTTTTTTCTTTCTCCCCCAAGAGCAAGATCTGAAAGGTGTTTTTGTTTGATAAACTTGATACCGTCGGGTGTGACCCGTGCCGTTTAAGAGCCCTGGATCAACCCCCTCCCTCACGTGGTGTTTTATCTGCGCATGGCTCATCGCACGGGACTCAGCCGGATTCCAGTGGCATGTAGCTCACGACTGTAAACTTGCTTTCAGACATGTGAAGAAAAAAAAAAAATACTAGCTCAATTTTTACAACTTTTTCTTTCCACACAACTCAACTTTTCTACCTGGAGCATGCTGGGACTGCGAGTTTCTCGTGCTCATGCTTCATTCATATTTACCAGGTTGATTTTCCCCTTTTCTTTTTTTAAATAAAATGCTCTCTGTGCCAGCAACACAAGGGAGGGTTTTTCTTTCCTGCACTGCGCTCATGTGTTCTTCAGCTGGCTTAATTCCGACCCACCAGTTCATCCTAGTTGCCACAGCCTGTGTTCTCCATCATCTGAATGTTACGCTTGAACAGCCTTTCTGCAGGTGTCGATTCCACAATGAGGCTTAAATCCTGATCTAAAGGCTTGGGGGGGAAAACACTAAACACAGCCTAGTGCCACCTGAGGCGTTGAGTTTGGCAGTTTTCAGCTGGAGGTCTTGGAATTTCGTGGATTCTCCTCGGCAGGTTTTCCATGCTGATTTGTTCTGCATGCTGGTGTTGCAGCCGTTACTAAAAACACTGGGCTTTTCACGTAGGTAGTCTGGGGTTTTAGGGCTTTTGTTAATGATTTTGTCAAGGTCTTTTAAGTTCTGTGTGTAGGAGGGATGCCAAGATTGTTTTTGTTTTATTTTTGGATGTCTCCTGGAAATCGGGAAAAATCCAACTTGGGTTTAATTAAGGAACTGGAATGCAGATAAAGAGGCATCAATGTCTTACAAATATTGGTGAGTAGCTCAAACCACTACAAATGACTAGGTTTAGTTATGATTGCACTGGGATTTTCCATTTTATGATTTGACTGACATATCTAATAGCAATAGTACTCTCGGTATGTTGTAATCTGTCACTTCCAACACTGGAAAGCACCAGTTGAAAGCCTGAGCAGCTGGCTGTACCATTGCAGCACTATATCTCCTCTGAGCTCTTCAGTGCTCACACACGAACACACTTCAGCCTACAACTGCATCATGTTTGTGGAGAAAATCACACAGCAGATTAAGCGGCTGCTCTCTGAGGCTTCCTGCACTTTTGCAAGAACATTCAGCGCCATCAGCATTTTACCTGTATCACAACAACTATTGCTAAAAATACCGACAATCGCGTCGCAAAGCATAGTTTATACCCCAAACAGTCAGCAGGTGCCAGTACAACAGTGACTAACGCTAAACCTAAATGGGTTTGTGTACCAGTATTGGATCAAAGCACAGACACAGAATAGCAGAGGGTCTAACCCGGAGCACAGAGAAGATGTCAGAGGGTCTATATTCCACGAATAGATGGGTCTGCAGTCTTCAAATGCAGACTGAAGACCCATCTATTCATGGAATATTTAAATGACCCCTGACCCTGCTCCTATACCGACTAACTAAACCAGTACTTATTGTAGGGTTTGTTTATTACACTGACGTTATACATGATATTTCATTACATTTGTTTATCCGTATTTGTCTAAATGAAACGGCAGTGCAGGCGTGTGCGTTCCCGAGAGCAGGACACAGGGCGGAAGCGGGGTGTGTTGGGACAAGTTAATCTTTCTTTTCGTGCTCCAATGCCACAGGCAGGCGTCTCCGAAGTGCGTACACATCTTCGGGCTGGCCACGCGTACCCACTTAAACACTGGAAAAGATGTTTGACTACGGACCTTATTTCTTCATGCAGATGTAATTTGCCACAGAACAGGGAACCTGGGAGTGAGCTGTTTCATCTTTAGGCGTGTAACTCAAAACCAGTAACGTAAAACTATTCATCATTTAATTGGGAATTTTCTTAATGGTCCAGAAGCATTGAGTCCTCAGGCGCTATGATCTAACAACGGCATGTCATATCTACTGACGTCCGCATGGTGGCGCCAGTCTCCAGTCTTACTGCAGGCAGTGGCACTCTCCGTGACTGACGGTCCTGTGCAATAACGGCACTGGGCTGTTAAACTCTTCTCCATGGTTACTGTGTTTAAGAAGGAAAGAGAAGCGGTCAGCTGGCCATGTGAGCAAAAAGCAGACATTATCATGAGTCACTGCGATCTTGATGACCAGGAGGAAAACGGACTTAATCCAGTGAAACACCGGCGAAGGGACGATGCAGCGAGTGGGCAGGGCCCTGTGTGACGCTCTGATGTGTTTACTAACATTGTGAAGTAGATCATAGTTCAAGCCCCTTTCGTGACTAACGCTTCATGTGGCTGTTTTTTGGCATCTATTACCAAGTCATTTTCTCTCTCTTCCAATCCAGCTCCTTCCCATGCTCACAACTTCACACCTGAGGGACCCTACCCGACAGGCCTGCGTGGTGCTCTCACAGGTAACAGTGACCTGTGTGGGTTACCAATGTCGCACAAAGCTTGTTTTTGAAATGAAAGGAAAAAAAGACAGTTGAATAGAATTTGGAGTCTTCAAATAAACTTTTCAGCAATAAGTACCTGGTCTCCTTAAACATCGTAGATGTTGAGTTCCTGAGAGCCTCCTGCAGTCAAGACCAGTATAGGTGATGTTAGAGGACTGTGCTAGTACTACACATGGTCTAGCCACAGCAGGCGTGGGTTTAACCTTTACTGAGAAGAAGACAGATGATGGGCCAGGCTATTACTGAACTCCACCAGAATACACGTTACGTATTACTCTGCTTACAGAATTATTAGGATTTACTGATATTTTCATCATGTCTAAAGACTAAACACTCTGACCTCAGTGCTATCCTGAGGGAACAAGATTACAGCCTTTTGATGTGAGTGAGTCAGTGAATGAGTGATTCAGTGAGTGAGTACTAGCATGTGCAGCACTGCTCATGTAGCTCATGCATCACGATGTGTGTTATCACCTTCACTTTAATGAATCAGGGCAAAGGACCAGAACACAGAGGGTCTAACGCCTAGCACAGAGACAAGACACCAGAGGGTCTATATTCCACAAACAGATGGGTCTGCAGTCTGAAGACCCATCTATTCGTGGAATATTTAAATGACCACTGACCCTGCTCCTATATTGACTAACTGATGTTATTGATGTTAAACTATAGTACTTATTATTACACTTATCATTGTTTAAAAGAGACCTTATGTATTTTGTACTTCTAGGTATCAGCAGTGATCCCTGTATTTCTACAGTATTGTAATTCACTGATATATTGGACTCTAACCTACTGTACGGGCTAGGATGTATTCAAAGTAAATGACAAAGCACTTTTGTAAGTTGCTCTGGATAAGAGCATCTGATAAATGCCATAAATGTAACATGGAGCACAGTGAGAGGACACAGAGGGTCTATCCCAGAGAACAGGACCTGCTTCTAAGCTGTGACCTTTACATTACTGATACACCCTGAACACTGCTGATGTGATCAATGAATAAAAGTAAATATGTTAAATTAAACCAAGTTGTGAAAAGAGTCTGTCTAAAGCCCAGGCTGGAAGACTACAGGACTGGAGACCCTTGGGAACACATGCATAAGGCCAGCAGCGTTTCCCCAGCGGTGCGTCGTAAGGCTCAGGGAGTAGCGGGGCTGGAAGACGGTCCATTTATCCCCCATCTCTCCAAATAACCCATAATTGCAATGTCCCATTGTAATGTGTTGAAATTGCTAATATTGTGCTCCATTATAAGGTGACAAATCAAATGTAATTTGCACATCTTAATGGCATTAGCCGCATGTTCAGTGCTGCATTCTCCTCAGGTTCTTAGTGAGTGGGAGCAGGATAATTAAACCTGACTCCAGACTTACACTACAGGTGTGTTCTTGAATGGGAAAATTAGTATCATTATTTCCTCAAGCGAGGCCGCACATGGTTATGCAGTACTGGACTACCTGGCATCGCGTTGCCAGTATTGGACGTCCACTTCAGTGTTGGGTGTGTTTTTTTTTGTTTTTTCAGCTGATCAATGGTGTCTGGAACTGATGCATAAAGGTTCAGAACAGTTCTTGTAAAGCTACTTTACTTATTTCTATGTATTTCTGGCAACCATTTCAAAAATCAGGTCTCCTCCAGAAATAGTCAGCACTCAGTCGACAGAGAAAAGCAGAGGTTCATCAGTATGAGTAATATAAAGGAAAACCACACACTGAGGAAACACAGGGTTTCCAGATTCATGATGACCTGGAAGTAAAAAAAAAAAAAAAAAGTTAGTGAGCATTTAAACTTAAAGTTCATCTGTAGTTTTCCAATGTAGTTTTGTTTCACTATGTCAGAATAATGAGCCATATTGGGATGATGTTTGCTCCAGCCTTGGCTGACTGGTTAGGCCCCAGAAGCCTGGCCCATTCGCCGACCAAACTCAATTGTACACAGGAGATTGTACACAGCCAAAACCACATTGCTAACGACTGCTAGGTCAGTGTTGACAGTAGGCAGAGAATACACTGCTGGTATTCTTTCTGAATTACTGTCCAAGACAATGCAATTAAACGCTTGTTAAAGACGACCAAGACCTCAGCACAACGTGTTTACAGCTGCTCAAGGTTCAGCATGGATTACTTTGTCTCTTTGACCCAAAAGGGACGCGGTGATGCATCTTGGTCTCTCTAAATTAAATGGTTCAGCCACTCATGTCACCTATTAACAGTCTCCACACTTCTGGGTTTGCCAGGAGGATTTTGTGTGTTTGTGGGAATTTGTACCCACTTGGTCAAAAAAGCATTGTGATAGCCTGGAGGTACTGGAGGCACAGCTGTGGACTGAAGGATTCAGGAGAAATGTGAAAAACACCCCAACACCAATGAGTGAAAGAAAAAATGTTTCACCTTCTCAAGCCTAAATGCCTTCACATTGTCTAAAAGGCCTCTTGACACAAGCGTGGATTGCTTTTCTCTTTTGCTATGGAAAATGTCTGCCAGGTCTCCGCAGCGATGGCTGTCCCTGAATGGTCTCCGTGTAACAGAGCTGTGACAGGGAGAGATGGGGAGAACACGCGTGCCAGGACCTTAAAACCTCCCGTGGTACTAAATGACCTGCACACTCACAGCCATGCCAGTGGGGTCTCCATCTAATCCATATCAGCATGGGGGGAAACCAGGATCCGCTGCAGAAACATCAGTGACTTTGATATGTTTACGACGTGTCATTCAGGGCTACCACAGCTTCACCATTTTAATGCTAATCAAGTGTTGCGTGGCTCTCCAGGAAAATACATGCATTAGGAAGAATGTGGCATGCGGTCCCACCGAGCTCCCGTAATCCCTGTCTTTGAGGACGGGGCGCTGTGCACCCACACTGTTTTCCCCAGCGCACAATGAGCTGCCACATTCAGCCCCGGCTCCTTTCTTAAGCCCCATCTTGCCTCACAACAGACATAATCATTCATATTTTGTGATCTGGTCCGTTGCCTTTGATGGTGCTGTTGGCGGAGATTGCCCTAAAAGCATGTCACATTCAGCAGGCTTCTCCATCCTTTGCCCCATCCCTTTCTTTTGGCCAGTTGCTGGAAGTGTGGAGAGAAGGTTAGTGTGAGCTAGTGTGACCTCACGCGCATTTTCCAGTGTGTTCTCAAAATCTCTTTCCCAGAAGCACCGAAACCAGAACTAATTCTACACAAGTCAAGGTGCGCTAAATTTTGCAGTGCTATCTAAAGTATTTTAAACATATTATTTACAAAATATGGATCTTTCTCTTACAATGCTGTATAATGTTCAAAATGTATATAGTGAATACAGAGAGTTGCAGCCAAACTTTGCAGTTTGGATTTATACTGTTTAATTGGTCACTTCACAAAGGATCTTGACAAGAAATCAATTTAATAACAACCAAAGGGTCTTTTTTGGTTATATGTCTTATATGTAATATATGTCATATATGAAACATTGTTTCCTACTGAATTGAAACAGATCATTTCACAGGAAAGACTCATGAAGACTACACTAAGGGCAGTGGTTTGATACAGAGAATCAAATTATGTTTAAAGTGTGTAAAAAGTGTTAAATGTAAAAGAACTGAAGAGCACTGGAGTGTATGTCTCTGTAGATGCTGGACTGGCTGCCTGAAGGTCTTCAGAATGTTCAGAGGGGAACACAATTTTGGGCTAGTATTAGTCACTGGGTCTCAGCAAATCTTTTCTTTTTCAGAGTGTGACATTACTGAGTTTAGATCTTAACCAAACCCAGGGTTCTGTTAAGGTGAGTGTCTCTAATAATCGTAGTTTCAATGATGTGCACATTGATGCTTTCAAAACTGTTGTCAGTGACGCTGATGACAGCAGCCACTGTGGAGACAGAGGTCGAACGGGTCCCAGTGATTAAAAAGCTAGGCTTTTCTCATAGGCCAAAACCTTTTGAAAACAGATATAAGAGTGAAAAGTTGTTTCAAAATGTGAGGCTTTGCAGGCTCTATCTACTGCCTTAGCAAGGATATCATAACACCATAACTACAGTTTACTGTGATATCTTACACCATAACTACAGTTTCATACATATCTTACACCAGCTTCCACTGCAGGGCACAAGACAGCCTCTCAGCTGTCCTTCACTACAGCCTGCACACACGTGAACCTGTTGGTAAACATTACTGTACTTCATTACAGCCTGCACACACGTGAACCTGTTAGTAAACATTACTGTACTTCATTACAGCCTGCACACACGTGAACCTGTTAGTAAACGTTATTACTGTACTTCATTACAGCCTGCACACATGTGAACGTGTTGGTAAACATCATTACTGTACTTCATTTCAGCCTGCACACACGTGAACCTGTTGGTAAACATCATTACTGTACCTCATTACAGCCTGCACACATGTGAACCTGTTAGTAAACATTATTTCCGTACTTCATTGCAGCCTGCACACACGTGAACCTGTTAGTAAACATTATTACTGTACTTCCTTACAGCCTGCACACATATGAACGTGTTGGTAAACATTACTGTACTTCATTTCAGCCTGCACACATGTGAACATGTTTGTTGCACTTGTCCATCATTTAGCAGGAAAACCTCTATGAGAACCTTCAGATGTCATGCGACAGGTTTGTTTGACGTAATTAAAATAAAAATAAATAAACCTTTGCTTACAAAAAATGCTATAAAGATTTGCTTATGCACTGTCACAAAATGATGAAACCAACTTCTGTAAAACTAAATAACCAGATACACTGATCAACTATAACATTAAAACCACCAAGAGGTGTGGTGAATAACACTGTTTTATCTTGTTACAGTGGAATGTCCAATGGCTGAGATGTATTAGCAGGAACAGTCAGTTCTTAAAGTTGACGTGTTGGAAACAGGAGAAATGGACAAGTGGGAGGATCTGAGCGACTTTGACAAGGACCAAAGTGTGAAGCTTGGATCTCCAAACCACAGGTGCTGTGGGGGTTCCTGGTGTGCAGTGGTTAGTTGCAGACAGAGTGTCCATGCTGACCTCTGTCCACTGAAAGCGCCTCCAATGGGCCCGTGGGCATCAGAACTGGACCACAAAGCAACAGAAGAATAAGGATCGTATTCTGTAACCTTCATGACCCTTTGTTCATATAATCACTGTCAGAGAGGTGTGTCTTGTAAAATTCTGAATATATTGTGTTTGTAACATGCTGTACGACACTCGTGAAACACACAGCATGTCCGTCTTGCACTGAAGAACACGTAAAAGCATAAAAGCGTGATGGTGTGCATGATTAGGGCCCATTACTGAGGTCACATTCTCCAAATCCAGTCCTGCTATACAGCAGCAGAACCACTTACATCACACCCAGTTACATCACTCACATTTTAAGAGACCACAGTGTTACCTTTAAAAAAACAAAACAAAAGAAAAACAGTGTATATATGCTCTATTCTTTTGCAAAATGTCATGGGCATTATAGCCATATATGAACGAGACGCGAGATGACTCAATTTTCTCAAGCTCAAAGACTACGTATTTGTCATCACTGCATCTCGGAGAAAACAAAGACGACCCTCTGGATGAAAAGGCTGTGGTTGTGTCTCAAAGCACAGATGTAAAGACGGGAGGATAATGAACCACGGCTCACCAGAGAGAGCCTGGGTAATGGTTGGGGTCTGCTCGGTCACGTTCCCCACTCTGCTGATGGATCTCCTCAGGGTACCTGTGCTCAGGGTACACGAGTTATACTGCTTCCATTCTCTCGAACTTTCTCAGTCGCACAGCACACCAGGATGAGTCAGGGGCCACACCCACCAGTCCGGCTCGCTCAGCCAGCGCATCTCAATGCTAATCACGTTACACACAGCAGGTGATTGCGTTTGGGACCTTCAGAGCCCACTGTGACCTCTGGGGCAACATCATAACCTTATCATCACTAAACAAGAGAGATTAAATAGACTAACTGACACAGCTGCTACAGAAAATAACACAGCAAACGAAGAGCATAAAAACGACTGGGTTTTTTCTGTGGGTGTTGCTCAGAAAAGGGCAATTGGTCACTAAGTACTTTAACTAGAATTATTCTGACTAATTGGTAAGAGTTGGGAGCAAATCATGATCACTGAAATGAACAGCATCACACCAGCCAAAGCTGACCAAAAAAGTCCTTAAAAACAAACACACCAAACATCAGCATTTCTGTATGTACTTTTGAGCACAGTGCAAGCTCTGGGTAGTGGTGGATCAGTGGCCAAGGTACTTAGCTTGTAATCAGAAGGTTACCAGTTCAAGTCCCACCACTGCTGAGCAAGACCTGTAACCCTCAATTACTCAAGTTGTATTCAGTCATAATTGTAAGTTGCTTTGGCTAAAGTGTCAGGTGAATTTAAGTCTGTTTTTGGCCTGACAAGCACGTACCAGCACTGACGATGGCGCCAAACATTATGCCATCAACTGTAATTGATAGAATACAAGTTCACTACCAGTATTGCATTTGGCCAAGGCCGAGCTCAAAGCCCAGGCAGCTCAAATAACACCTGCTGCAATACGAGGACAAATAGCTCATATAGCACTATTTATTAAACAAACATCTAAGCATTGAAATAAGTGTGTGCTAGATCTTTTACATTTGCATTTACAGCATTTAGCAGATGCTCTTATCCAGAATGATTTACAAAAGTGCTGCGTTATTTACTCATAGAGTACATCCCAGTAAAGTACAGTAGGTTGGAGTCCAAGATACCAATGAACTAGATTACTGTAGAATACAGGAATCACTGCTGATGACTAGAAGTACGAACACATAAAAGTCTATCTTAGACATTAATAAGTGCAATAAACAGTAAGTGCTAGAGTTTGTTAGCCAGCTGGTTACACAACAGATCTTGCTATTTCATTAGTTACTTTCATATCTTTAAGACTGAGATGTTTCTGCTTGTTAGTTGTCTTGCCGTGTTGACCTCTTCCACCGTGGCGCGAGGCGCCAGGACCTGCTAGTTATACTCGTTTGAATTTTATGGCTAATTCCACTCACCTCTCAACCGACAGCAACTTAAACACCTTTAGCCTCCCCTGTAGCTACGCCGCAGTGTATCTATTAGTGATCCTGGCTGTCTTTTAGCTTGAAACCCTGACTACTCATTCTAGCGGTGCGTTTGAAGGGCTAAATGAGCCAAACATCACGACCAAAGCTAAGATAGCTACCGTAAAGGCGTTAGCTCGTTAGCTCGCCAGACCGTTAGGCTAGTTAACCGCTAGTTCAGTAACCGTTCATTAAGAACCGCGTTGTTGAGATGTTTTAGCTTAACTTCACTTATCTATGTGAGGTGTGATCGTTAACTGGAGAAGTAGGATGGCTAGTTAACTATAGAAGCGCATCCGTTCCATCTTCTTTCATTTTTGAGGTAAAATCAGTCACTAATCGTCGGTCCTCTGGCGCTGTGGAGAAAGAAAGCTTTCTAATGGCGAACCGAGGTCCCACAAAAATGTTTTCCATACCCTTTTTGACAGGACATGCAGAAGGTTGACAGCAAAAGCAGTAAAGTGGGATCTGCAAAAAGGTAAAATTAATAAAAATGGTTTTGTTTATTCTGTTTAAACCATGATGAATGTTTTGGAGATTAGAGTGCCTTCTGTACTATTTGGTTATTGATTAAGTCATTTTATATTGGGGGGGGGGGGGGGGGGGGGGGGGATGATCTGACAGGGAGTCGAGCTTTTCATTAAGACTGAACTCTTATCAGCTAATATCCTGTTTAGATTACAAAGGGACTGAATGCCAGCATGAATACAATATCAGATCAGTGTTCATCTGACCAAAGAAATGACCACCATTACCATGGACCTCAGGCTTCCAGAATGTCTACTCCTCGAAATGTCTTCATGTTTCACATGAACCTACCCACTCGCAGAAAGCATGACGCAAGACAGGAGGAACACAGACACTGCTGTAATGACTACTGGTAGGCGTGGGCTGATGTACACACTGCTACAGTACCTTCTCCTGGTAGAGCAGTTGCTAGCAACACCAAGGTCATGGGTTTGACTCCCAGGGAGCACACATCCTGTTATACTGATATGTAAATGTATGTGATTAAAGTGCTTATGTGCAACTAAGAACAGGTTAGAGAAGATTTTAAAGACAAAGTCACCAGTTAACAGTGATGAACGAATCACTGACAATCTGCTTTATGGCACATGGTTGTGCACTATACATATTATGTACATATTATGTAAGAAGATGCCCTTGAGTGATCTAAACTACACCCAGGTGTGGAGCGTTTGTTGTTATTCTGCAATAACTCTACACACTGTGTTCCTCCTCCTCCTGGGTCCACGGCTAATATTGGAAAATCCTTTTTAAACACAGTAATAAGTATGTGAAATAGGTTGTCAGCTGTATAAAATGAACTAAGGGGTTTTCCACTGTTGCCTAAGAATAATTTAGAGGTAATGGTAATAGACCGTGATGGAAATAGTCTTTACTGGTGTTTATTCTGTGGATGTGTTGGTTGTTTATTACTTATTTATCAAATAATAAATCAGTCATTAACAAATAATTAATATATTTTTCTTCCTTTAAACCAGCATTACACAGGACTGTCCAAGAACATTGAGTCTAACGCCTGCCCTTCTTCAGAGGGGTGAGCACCAAGACAGGAGACATTTATTTGTCCCCAACTCATCAGAGCAGATGATGATTAATGCTGCAGTTCAGACAGAGAGTGTTCCTCTACCCCCTGCTCTGGAACTGTGTGCGGAAAGAGCTCCGAATGAAGGCCAAACCAGAGGACATGTCTCACATCTGAAGCGAAGACCTACCTATAGGATCAGGTGCACGGCCTGCCTTGTTTTCTCAATCAGTCTTCTACTTGGCAGCCTCTTCTTTGCTTTGCAGTATTTCTTCTGGTCTGGGGCAGGCGTCCCGAGATCCTGGCGTGCTCAGTGCCATGTTGGTGCACCATCCAGTTTGCACATTAATAGGATGTACAAGGCAATCTAAGTAATGAAGGGGACGATTGTGTATGAAGACTGTACCATGTTTGTCTAAGCCGATGCCATTAAAAACTTTACAAGACTTATGATGTCACTGTCCTAAGTAGTAATGGAGTTTATGTGCGTCTCAGTCAGAACAAACTATAACCACTAAGATACTAAAAGGGAAAAAAAAACTGATCCTAGATCAGCCTAGTTTCTCTGAGATGTCTGAAGCATGTGCACCTTGCATTGTTCTTAATTCAAGAGTAATAAATGCTTTTTTATGAGTCTCATAATTAGAAATTTGACTAGTAACTTAAAAAGATGCATGCAAAATATTTCTAAATTAGTTAATTAATTGATATCAATAACTGTTAACGAAACTAATGGGGCCAATAGTACCTTGGTCCTATCCTTGATTAATTGATAATTACTGCATTCTCCATAACTGCTAAAATAATTTAAATACAATATTTACAGTAGGCCTACGTTTGAATACAAATTACATATCTTATGCATACATTTCGCTTTCTATTTGAAAGACAATTTCAAGAGGAAACAGAATAATATCTAAAACCAGAACAATAAGACGCGATCATTCGTAATTTACTTTCATGTTCCGTTTCAGACGACAAAGAGAGATGTCGTCTTCTGACGTAAAAACCTAAGAGAAGAGACATTCCTTGTCTCAATAAAAGGCGACCAAACCATGCGTACTACCAGAACACCTGGAGCAGAGGAGAACTTCCAGCAAACTCGTGGTTAGAGTTGGACACGTATTTTTAATTAACTTTTTTTCCTGTAAAGGAACAACTGAAGATTATCAGGGTATGTTATTTTGCTTCTTTTTTTCTAAGAAAAGACTGTGTGAACGCATATTTACTTTGTTCAATTTTGCAGATGCAGAAGTGTTTTGGCGGTGTTTGTATATCACTTATTCTTTGCGCAGTTTTGACGGAGACACTTGGAATGGTTATTGCGGTATGTAATTACTTCGTTTTCAGTATCAAACTTAGCTTTCCATAATGCAATTTGTCTGTTACTTTATATTACTTGATTTGTATGAATATTTTCTATACGCATTAAAAACTGCGCATCTTATGCGCTTTTTAGAACAGGTTGTGTCATATGTAATCACAAATGTTCGATGTAGTATTTCCTAGTACTTGTATGGTAAAAACTTTTGTCCCTGGATTCTCGTTGAGAAATTACAGCGAAATAGTGTCGGTAAGTTTTAAAATAAAAACGGGGATTCATCCTGCCGAATCAGTGCTCTCGTCTTTCCCCGGTCCCAGGCGAAGGAGAAGCGCGGCTGGACGCTCAACAGCGCCGGGTACCTCCTCGGTCCTCGTGAGTTCCCCACTTTCATCTCAGATGGCTTTTGCTTAGCTGTGTTACAATTCTGAAACTTAAATGACGTTAATTCTATCGGTCCAATCTCTCCATTTTATTATTCCCCCTCCACAAAATAATGCTTATTGTAACACTTTGTAAATGTATTGTGTGCATTCTTCATTGATTGCCTGATTAAAGACGCTTGAAAAGGGAAAGAATGCAGGTTGATATTTAGGTAATCCACGCTCCCTGCACGTTTTTCCTTCAAACTGGATTATGACAGAGGATGTCACTGAGATTAATTAGTTAATCATTAGGGCACGTGTTGGCTCCGCAGCGTTGTCTGTATGGTAAGCTCAGGTAAAACTCCCTCAATCCGTGTGTTTCAGGTCGTATTGATCATCTAATACAGATAAAGGATGCTCCCAGTGCAAGGGGGAGGGAAGAACTGCTTGGTCAATGTAAGATAGCTCCTGCAAGTCGATCATGTCAACATAGGGAATTGCTCTGTACTGTATCGCTCTGTGTGTTTGTATTGTCGGCGCAGTATCAATACGGCATGGAAATTCTGTGTTAGAAGAAGCCTGTCAGTAGCTGTGAGGAGCATTGTGATGCACAATGCTCACCCTAAAGCATTTCATAAAGGAGTTGTAATAATATAGTATCAACAGAAATCCTGATATAATAATAATAATAATAATAATAATAATAATAATAATAAATAGTAGTAGTAATAAATAATAATAATTATTATAATAAAAACTGATCATAAAACTGAGAAAAAAAGATTGAAGTCCTTTTCAGAACATACAGCAATTGAGTCCATAACTATGTGCTCCATCCAGCCCATGAGCACAAGGCCCAGTCACAGAATGTCAGTATGTAGACAGCCCATCAGGAAAGGAGCTCCGGTCCCTCTCGTCACGCCAGCTTCCTCTCTGCCTGTCTGTCTGGTTGTGTTGGCTTGCTGTGAGATCCTACCATCACTTCTTGCCTCTGCAGGGTGCACTTCCTGTTTCTGTCTCTGAACATGGCTGTGCTCTTTGCCTTGTGATTGGTGAAAATCAAACTGAAAGCAATTCCATGACTGAAGCCTTGCAGGATGCTCGTCAGCCCTGAACAGACGTGTTTGTCTACAGACATGCACACTAGAGAGATGGGTGCCCCAAACTGCCCGATACACGAGAGCTCCACTGTGTTTGTGTGCATGCGTGTGTGTGTATGTTGGCCTGAGAGAGAGAGAGAGAGAGAGAGAGAGAGAGAGAGAGGAAAATAGAGTAAGATAGAAGACATCAAGGGTGGAGAATGAAAGGGAGAGAAGAAAAGAGAAGAGTGGGCTGCAACAACATGCATTTTGTGCAGATAAACTGGACTGTGTGTGGTTGTCCCATATGAGCAGATGCCATTGAAAGTCACAGGACACTGAGCGAGAAGCACAGGTTAGCAGGAAAGAGGGACACGCCTCTAGAGGATGACTTCAGACCCGGTACCTACTCAGACCCTTCTCTCAGTAGCCATTTGTGAAAATGTCTAATTACAAGCTACAACCATTTGCATTTTGGAGACTAACAAGGAGTACAATTAACTCTGCTCATGGATGTATTTTAAGATCAAGTTAACACAATTTGCTGCTGATTTAGTAAAAGACATCCTGACTATTTAAAAAGCAACTATGGTGTCTGTACCTAATATTAATGCTGTCTCCTTTTGGAGGAGCTCTGAGAATAGCAGATGAAGATGTTGTCCATACAATCATAGACTTTCTGTCATACCTCAAATTGAAAGGTGAGATTTCAAAAATATGTGTACATTTCAACCGGACCCTAATTTGTCCTTGTACTGAAATGAATTCATCTGGCTTCTGTCTTTCAGAAACAGGCGCCCTCGAAAGTCTGGCTTCCTCTCTGACATCAGATGAGCTGAGTCAACCGTAACTCAGACTAAACTTCTCATTTCTCTGGCCAATGCACTCCGACCTCTGACCTTTGCCATGGCTGTCTGAACACCATCTAACGAGCTATGTCTTTAGTACTATATTGTTTGCTTCAGTCTTGACATATAGGTCCTGCAGAATTACTTGGGTGGCTGACTTGAAGACTGTCACAAATAAAAGTTGTTAATGGCATTTGAGTCACTATTTTGTCATATTAAATATGCAACTTGCATTTATCAGCTTGCAATCAGTAATATCTTATTCAGTGCTAGTAAAAGATTGATTTATTTCACATTTACAGATATATGAAGCAAATATCCCATATTCAGACTTATTCATGTATTCACTACCCCCCAAAGATAAACAGATTAAATACATGAATAACTAATTATCTATTGTTTTACCTGCTACCAATTACCCACTAACCATATGAGGAATTAATAGAACCCATGCAAACACACATGTACCACACACACACACACACACACACAAACTGTAAAACTGCAGTTACTGACTTAACATTGATTTAATTTTGACTTGATTAACAGATTGTATAAGAAATTACATGTCACTACACAATCACAAAGTGAAGTGAGGAGGAGCCACAGCTGATTGAACTAAGTAGATTTAGATCAGATCAACAGGAACATCAGCACCCACATCACATTAAACACAAACATTTTATTCATTTCAGGACCTACAGATGGATGTTGTTCTCATCCAGGAATACACATGCCAAGTCACTAAATGAAACATATCGTCAATGATAAGTAAAAAACACCAGTAATAAATGATTCTCTCTGCAGTCTTATTATGCATTTGCAAATTAAGACATCCATGATATTTTTTCCCCTGAGTAGTTCAAGAATTCACCATGATGCTTCTCACACAGTTTTGAGATCACAGTCAGCACTGATGAAACACTCCACTCTGGGCTCACAGGTGCCTGGACAAAATGTAAAACAAAGGAATAACAAGAAACACAGACATGTCTGATTACTTAGAATAGCCTAGTTCTTCAGTGGAACCCTTTATGATCCCCTCTGATTTCAGATCAGTAGCCAGGCATCGTGGGTGAAGGGCTGTGTGCAGGATCCCTTCTGACTCCAGATCAGTAGCCAGGCATAATGGGTGAAGGGCTGTGCGCAGGATCCCTTCTGAGTCCAGATCAGTAGCCAGGCATCGTGGGTGAAGGGCTGTGCGCAGGATCCCCTCTGACTCCAGATCAGTAGCCAGGCATCATGGGTGAAAGGCTGTGCACAGGATTCCTTCTGACTCCAGATCAGTAGCCAGGCATCGTGGGTCAAGGGCTGTGCGCAGGATCCCCTCTGACTCCAGATCAGTAGCCAGGCATCATGGGTGAAAGGCTGTGCACAGGATTCCTTCTGACTCCAGATCAGTAGCCAGGCATCGTGGGTGAAGGGCTGTGCGCAGGATCCCCTCTGACTCCAGATCAGTAGCCAGGCATCGTGGGTGAAAGGCTGTGCACAGGATTCCTTCTGACTCCAGATCAGTAGCCAGGCATTGTGGGTGAAGGGCAGTGCGCATGCTCCCCTCTGACTCCATATTCAGGCCAACCGTTAACAAAAACGCATCAGCCTGTATAACACACCAGCAAACCAATGGTGCTATCGTGCCCCACCTTGGAGACCCCATAGGCATAGTCCTTAAAATCGCTCCCTCAGTCCAGTTAAGCTGGA
The DNA here is from genome assembly GCF_041902795.1 of Electrophorus electricus. NCBI lineage: Eukaryota > Metazoa > Chordata > Actinopteri > Gymnotiformes > Gymnotidae > Electrophorus > Electrophorus electricus. The sequence goes on along the minus strand of NC_137512.1, from coordinate 25,322,535 downwards.
TAGAGCCAAGAACAGAGAGGATGTTGATCGCAGCGGACCTATGACCCTTAATACCTCTACTGCCAGCCGCTGCCAGTATCAACAATGGCAGGGATGCCTGTAAAAATCTCTGGCATTAGCGTCACCCAAACATGACCTGCTGCTCAGTACTTAAAGTGCTACAGAGATCATCATCATTATCATCAATACTGGATGGTGACGCTAAGTTCAAACACTGTGGAACAGTGCAAAGTATCTTCCTGAACTGCACTGATAAAGCAAATACCTTGGTAAAAAAAGAGATAAGAGTTTGTGTTACTCTCAAAGGTTTTCATCATGGCTCAGGGGTCAGTAGGGCTAAGGACCCCAGCATTGTTAATTAAGCAGTTTAGCCCTTCCACATCCACTATTGATGTCAGTTCCTGCACAGTGGTCTCAATGCTGACATCACTGACCACGTCTGAATTTGAAGTGAATCACAGAGAGACAATCACACCAAAACATTTCCACAGGAGTGAAAAAGACTACAGCAAATACTTACAGCCATAATTCCAAACCCAGTCTAGGTTTTTGTAATTATTGAGTAATTAAATAAACTGTTTGACCACTGTGTGTATAGGAAAGGCTACAGGAACTGACTTTTGGGGACATGGATTTAATGTCAGGGACAAAATATGTATGCCACTTTTATGGGGAGCAGCTTGTCCATGCCAATATCAAGGCTCCATCTTCTGGACATGTCTATGTACTGCAGTGTTAACAGTCCCATTTCAGCATTGCACAACCTCAGATTTTGGTAAAAAGTAGGTTAGAGGGAAACTAAACCAGCTATTTCATCTACTTTATGATGACTCCCAAATCACTGACATTTACATCCAGTCACAATTACAGACAGGCTAAATATGCAAACATGATTTTAAACGAGTACAAATCTCTCCCCCTAGTAACTAATTCAGTCCCACCCTCAGTCACTTGAACCGGCTGAGGAGGTGATATGGCAGGGAACGGAGGCACTGTGGAAGAATGAGAGAGAACGCAGGGCTGGAACAACAGTGGCAGGGTATATGGTTTCAACCTGTCATGGTGAACCACCTGACACTGTTCCCTCAGGTCCAGAGGCCTGACAGTGCAGTACGTCAGTCCCATTTCACCCCCAGAATCCAGCATCCACAATACCTGATACAGACCCTTTCAGAGTGGTGCCAACTTTGAGCGACTCTCCACATTAATGCAACTACTGTGTACCTGTGGTGCTGAACGCCCTCACCATGGTACAGCTGGTGTTCTTCTTGAACTTCAGATGAGTTCAGTCTGGCAGCCCCAAAGGACTTCTCCAGTCATTCAAGTGTGGGCTTGAATCCTGCCACTGACACCAATGCAACCGAGCTTCATAAGAATTTGGCTAATAACCTTTATACTCAATGAAACTCACAAGCACACAGTAGTAAGTGGTGAAAACAACTAACTCACTTTTTTACTTCCATTTTTTTTTAGCGTCACTCTGCCCTACGGCCGCCTCAATAAAAAAGTCTGTTACTTTACTAATTATAATAACAATAAGCTTAATTTATGTAGTTCTTTTAAAAATAAGGTTCACAGTGTGCTTTGCAGAGTATAAATAAATGGAATAAATTAAGATAGAAATTGAAGATAAGCTAATTAGAGAACGTGGATGTTGAAAGGCGTTTAAATGAGCGCAACCCCAGCATTAATAAGCGACTGCCTCAGAAACAGCGCATGTGTTCGCTCTGTCACGTGCCATACTAAACGGTCCGTTCGTTAACAAAAACGGGAAGAAATGTAGGCCAGATGTGGACAGACGGCCCAAACACGGAACCCTGTATAATAACGCGAATGTTACTTTGTTTAAAGATAACAGATAAGTATCTGGCTAGTAAACTGGCCTGAGATTGAGCTAATTCTGTTAGCTAGCTAAGGTAACCTAGCAACCTGCTGCAGCTCGCCATGTCGTTACCTAGGTTAGGTTAGATAAATGTACGTGGCCGACCTAAATTAAACTATACAAATGTGGTTAGCTAACAGCTTGAAGCAGAAAGGTTCAAAATACAATCTTACAGGCAGTTCCTTACCCTCAGATAACTTAATTGTGTGTTTAGATTAAAAGATTCCCAACTATGCTAAGCTAAGTAAGCTGCGCTGGTCTTGGTCGATCGTGTTCATTAGCTAGCCAGCTAATACCAGAACTGATAAACTAGCCAGCAAACGTTACGACCAGCTACCTTAAAACCTGTCCAACTACAACGGCTAGCTAACTGGCGCCAGTCGGTAATATAAAGCAACTTAGCATTCTTCCATTTCTTAGCGTGCCTGTTTAGATTTTCACATTCGACTTGGAAGATATGAATTACTTCAAGGGACAAGAGCGCATTTGCCAAAGAGACGCACCCGGAGACCCTTCCACTCGCTGCAGTGTGGAAATCCCAGACATCTTCAGTGATGTTCAGCCCAGCAGAGACAGACCACGGCCTCACATCACGTGCGAGGATGGGCTGATTCGTCCCAGACTGGATGGATCTCTCAGGAATGATGAGTTTGCCACTCACAGATTTTGCTGTCCTCTTGTTGCTGACACTTCCCCCTCATACTCTAGTGTTCCCTGTCCTGATCGCATGCCTCCTCAGTCTAGCCCTTCCCATTTCTGGAATCCTTTGCTTGGCCTTGGTAAAAATGAACCCTGCGTTTGGACAGCTGAAGGAGCTGTTCCCTATGGAATGTTGTCAGTAAGTGCACAGTAGATTTGGATAAAGGCTTCTTTAATGTTTCATGCAAATGTTGGTTAAACTTTTGTAACATCATCCTTATGTGCTGTTCTTGCCTTTTAAATGTACTTCACAGTAGGAATAATACACATTTTGTTCCCTGTGGCCTGAAGAACACATTTGCCAGTGTGGGCCTGTGTAGAACACTGACATATTTCCCACAGTAATCTTGAGTCTTAATCCTGTTGATGGTTTAATGTGTTGTGGCAGGAAGAAATTAGTGATGCTGTGGCTAGCATTAGCACAGAGGTGGCAGACGAATGCTCTCAGCAGGCCTATTCCAGACAGGAATTTGATGGAGACTTAGCACAGTATAATCAACTGGACTTAGGCCAGAACGTAAGATCTCATTACTTGGAATACTTATTTTGTGTGTGTGTGTGTGAGAAATTCACTTAAAAACTGTTCCTGATAATATATAGCACCTTGGGTCCATCTACCATTTAAAATGTTAAACTTGCACCACTAGTGAACTGCACTCCGGTTATTGCTTCAGTCCAACCAACTGCTCACTATGTTAATGTCACCTCAGGAGCAGCCAAGGCAGAAGATCCCTGTCTATGCCTCAAATGTGTGCCAGGTACTACCTCCTGCTCATCCTCCAAATGACATAAAATCCTCCATACAGATGAAGGTGTAGTGCAGGTTGGGTATAATGTAATGATCTGAACATCTCATCACCTGATGAGCTCAACCCCTCAGTCTGCCTGTCCACATGCTTTCCATCTTACTAGGACTTAAAGGTCTTTGTTTACACTTTGTTTACTCTGTCGTGATCGGTATTACCTGGTTCTTTTTTACATATTGTCCCTCTTGAAAGACTGTACAAATGAAACAGTGCATTTTGATTACCTGTATCTGTGTTAAATTATTAAAAACTTATTCTTATGGTACTTATCTCAAAGATGTTTTCTGTGATGGCTGTTTCCATGTGCAAGTTGCTTTGGATGCAAATGTCTGCTAAATGAACACATGTAAAAGTATATGTAAGTGAGTCTTCTGCCTAAGGTGGGTGAGCTGATGTATGTGCCTGTGTAGGTTGTGTGCAGTGTGAATGGCGAAGGGCAGATGCTGATGCTGAATCACTGCAGCCCGAAACAGCTGGTCCACCCTGAGGCCCTGGGCTGTGGAGCACCCAGCTTGCAGCCCTCATGGTGTCCAGCAGATCCCAAAGGTTCTCCCCAGCACTGTCTCACGCAGGGGAGAGGTAACAGCTACCTACATCCTTCCTTATTTTTGAGTTCATTTATATCCTTCAGCTCTAACCCTAGAACAGTGCATAGCTATTTGGTTCCCATTATAGCCCTTTGGTTGTTCAATAAAACATGAATTAATGTTTTGTCTGGTTTGTGTGAGATTTTTCATCGTGATCTTTTCATCATTGGTCAATGTAATATCGGGTGTTGGACCCTCTGTCTCATGCTTTGACTACCAGGTGATGGTGTACCTGTGAGCTTGTGTCCAGTGCAGACCGGACTCTCTTCTCAGCCTTATCCGTCGTCCCTTACCTGCTCCGCCATTGTCCAGCCTTCCTCAGTCCTCTCTCCTGCTTCTGGCTACATGTTCAACCTCATGCCAGCTCCATACACCTCACAGGTCATTACACAGCTGAGAGCACCCTGTGGTAGCACGTCAGAGAGGGTTAGCAAGCCAACTGCTTCAGTTTAGAGAAGTGTCTGTACTGTACAGTGAATCTCTACACAGTGATAAAACAAACATGTCTAGCATTAATGAGGATGATATTGTATGTCTGCTCTGAGAACCATGAAAAAATGTATGGCAACTCTAGAAATCAGCTTGTACTCAGTATTGAGTAAAACAACTAGTACTCAGTTGAGCCTGTAGGTCATTAGATTAGCTTGTTTTCCTGTTGATTCATCCTTGAGTGCACCTGTCAACACACTGTGCTCTAAAGGGCCATGCAGATGTAGTCATGGGCTTGTGCTTAGGCAAAATTACAAGTTAAATATTTACATTAAACTTCTTGCAAAAAACAATAACAATACCCCAAATCCATGTATTGTATGAAGATATTTGCATGTCAGTTTTGTATGTGTTTGCACCTGCAGTTCCACCAAGCACCATGTCCTGAGCACCCAGATACAGTGGGTAGGACGCTGGAGGGACACACCAGTAGGAGCTCACAGTAGGGCCATTCACCAAACGTGCACGCACATACACACACACATCACACAATTGCATACAGTAGATTTGGTCATTTGAAACAATTTTTTGTCACATTGCATTCATATATTGATTTTTGTTTTGAAATCATTCATATTTATTTAGTGTCAGCTGGGAAAGGTTAAAGAAGCCATGCAACTGTACCAAATCACAGTGTTTGAAACTGTAAGTGTATGTGTGTTTATTGTTTAATCAGTCGATTAATTATCTTTTATTAATGGCTAGATGTGGTGAATTATGACAGCTGTGTATGAGCCTCTATTTAAACAGGCTTTCACTCAGCAAAATACTGACCCTTCCCAAAACATGCCTGATTTGGCACATGGAATGGTTGTGGTCTCACTGTACAGTATAACTCTTAACTCTTAGACAAAATATGAAATTACTGCTTAACATTGTAATCCATGGGTCTTTTCTCAAATTGTTTCTCCAGGCAAAAATATTGTGCTTCTTTATTTTAAAATTGTGACGATGTGATTCTGAGATGTTTCTCTCCTGATTTTTCTGCTACCAGCTACTGTGACTGCTTTGCCAATGGGGAGGTCTGCAGTAACTGTAACTGCATTAACTGCTGTAACAACATGGAGCATGAGTCTGAGAGATGCAGGGCCATTAAGGTACGTTCTGTCTCCATCATCTCCCTGTGCTCTCTCTGACCACGCTACTCTCTTTTCACTGATTTCACACTCATCTGGATTCTTCCATGGGTGCTTTGCAGATCTGTTTGGACAGGAACCCAGAAGCCTTCCACCCAAAGATCGACATCAGGAAGCGAGGATGTTTGAAAGGTCGACACACAAAGGGCTGTAACTGCAAACGTTCAGGTTGCCTCAAGAACTACTGCGAGTGTTATGAGGTGACCGGCCATGCAGGAACCCACCTGCTCACAGACAGCAGCTCTTTGCTGTTCCCATTTCACCCAACCTAGTGCTTGTGTTACAGGCCAAGATCATGTGCTCGTCCAGCTGTAAGTGTGTGGGCTGTCGGAACTACGAGGGCAGTCCTGTGATGGAGCGGGCAGGACGGGACAACCCCAGCTCTACCTACAACCTCTACAGCGACTCACGTAACACCAAGTGAGATGCGTGCTTGTGCTTAAAAATGGGTCTACAGAACATGACTTTAACGAAACAACCCTATCTCAGCTGATGGACTTGATGACCATTGATGGAAGACTGAAATAGGGGACACTTTTATGTAGCTATTATGATCATTATTTGGCTTTATGTACGTGACCTCTGCTTTAGCGCAGCTAGCCAGGCGTAATTGAAATGCAGAGGTGAGCCTCACTGTTTTCGTGTCCTGCTGTGACACTGCCTTTTTAGCCTGTGTTTTTCTCCCACATCCAGTCCCAATGGAGAGAGGAGTGTGACTCTCTGGACCACCAGCCAATTAAAGCCCGTAGTGGCAATACGTGAAGTGCCACCTAATACATCGAAGCTTTGACAAGCTCATATTTTCACAAAAACAAATAAGAATAGCAATAAAAAATACTTTTGTGTTTTGGTTATGTTTTTTTTAAAACGCATCATGTGGCCAGTGAAACAAAGAGCTTTTTAAAATAAGGAAACAGTAATGGAATAAAGAGTCCACTGAGCTCAGACCAGTCAGAGGATTTCAGTTTATGGCATTTCTGGTTTGGCTGCTTGCTATTTTCCAAACATCTGAAGTAGCATTCTTCTTTTCATGGCGGTCATGGCAGGTGTGTGTGCGTGTGCGTGTGCGTGTGCGTGTGTGTGCGTGTGCGTGCGTGTGCGTGCGTGCGTGTGCGTGCGTGCGTGTGCGTGCGTGTGCGTGCGTGTGTGTGCGCGTGCGTGTGTGTGTGCGTGTGTGTGTTGATAGGAGTCCTCTGTCGTGCATCACGCCCGACGTGGTGGAAGCCACCTGTGGCTGTCTGCTCGCGCAAGCCGAGGAGGCCGAGAAGGACGGACAAGCTTCGCCCCAAGCTGAGCGACTGATCCTAGAGGAGTTTGGACAGTGCCTGGCGCAAATCGTGCAGTCCATTTTCAAATACACCAGAGTGAAGTGGTAAACCACAAAGGACATTCCCACTGTCCCCATGTTTGTTGTCATGGATGATTGATTATAAAATATCTCAAATAATATTTTTATAATTTAACATTAATAGTTTATCCTTATGTTGTGGTTATTTAAATATACATTATTTACATACAACATTTGTTGTATTTTTTGTGAACATATTTTTCCATTTGTTTGTACACTTATTACGTTTTTGTATTACAGATCTGATGTATATGTTTCTTTATGTATATTTTGACTTGTTTTATTAGATTTTTTTAACATTTAAGTATATTTATGGGAATGTCCTACCATGCTTCTGGAGATCGGGCCAATCCTGATCCACTGCACCTGCTCCATCTAACTGTCTTCAGAAGTCTTTGATTAGCTGGATCAGGTGGGTTAAATTTGACATGGAGATAAAGCCTCCTGGAGGGTAGATGTCCAGGAGCAGAGCTTTGTTCCTTCCTCTATAAAGCAGATGTATTACTGACTCATAACAAGCAGACCTGGGTGAGGAGGTGGAGAGTTGATGACTACTGTCCTATACTACCTACAAAATGTAGAGAATATATATATAGAAAAAATATTTTAACAATTATATTTATGCTGTTACTATTTATATTCATTTTTGTTAATGTTTATAAAACTTTTGTTCATATTTGTTAACTTGAACACGTCTCTGTGTTTTAATTTATATTGGCATACATCAACAGATATATGGATTTGTTTGTTACCAGTTCTTTTGTTTTAAATAAGTTATATCATTCTGGTTGTTTAAAGTAAAACAGAACTGTACTTGTGTTTGCTGTCTGATTTTGGTAACTGAGGGTAAACCTCACTATTGATCTTCATTATGGCACTTGTGTTCTTGACGTCAGCCCTTGTGTGGGTTAACGTGGAGGCTTTCCCGTGATAGGCCAGTATAGGCTTAAGCTGTCTCTCTCAGTGGGTTGTATCGAACCAGGTGCCCTGTTGCTGCTGATGAGAATAAAAAGGGACGAGAGAAGTCGACGGATCAGACTCAGCACTGAACGAATCAGACTTAGCACTCAGCACTGGACAGATCAGACTTAGCACGCAGCACTGGACGGATCAGACTCAGCACTGGACGGATCAGACTCAGCATTCAGCTTCAGACGTAAAGCCTTTGCTGGTAGGGTAAAAATGGTAAATACTTTTGTGCAACTTATGCTCAAACCTCAATATAAAATTAATATTGATTTTGGTTAATTGATGTTTCTCCTACACTAGAAACCAAGAACACAGATCATATGGACTTGTTCAGTTATGATAGTGGTTTTGACTGTGGAATCAGTCTGCATTCAGAAGGTAAGGTCTGTCTTCTGTTTGGCTCAAAATGTTACACATTTAAAACAGCTAATATGTTGTTCTTTTATATGTCCTACACGTTTTAACAGACAGCTGAGTCTAAGAACTGGGGACCACAATCAATGCTGTACCTGAAGGGCAAATGTGAGTGTTTCCCTACCTAGCTAACAGTGAGTTATTGTGATCAGACCAGCACCCACTGGAAATATAAACCTGTCTGGCTGTATGTTTTATAGATTGAAAAACAGGTACAGTGTTTGTTTAGCAAACTTATCTAAACCAGGTTTTCAAGCACCTGCCAACTACCAGAACTGGTCTTCTCAAACTACCACAACTATGATTATTAAAAATAATTTATGTTAATGCACTGTTTTAAAATTAACATTAGAATAGCTGGAAATAAACCAAAAAACTGAGGAAAAAACGAATTAATTCCAAGTAATTGTTTTTATTTAACACACTAAACAAACTGAAGTTGAATATTTTTTCCTATGGGCAGCTCCCTGTAGACATAGTGGTACAGTTAAAATACTAGTATATTTAAATTATGCTACATTTGAAATGCTTCATTTAGACTTTTCAGGAGTGACGCACTCTGTTTTTTTTTTTTTTTTTTTCTTTTAGTCCATATATATATATATATAATGAGGGAGGGAGAGAGAGATTATATACTTGTAAGTCAGGAATCATCACCAGCTGTAAGACAGCAGAATAGAGTACCCATCATACCGGAAAAGGTTTCCTTTTATTTAGTATTCGTACTCTCCTCAGATGGTAGAAGATATGTCCCAGACAGGGAGGATGATGTTTACACATCAGGGTTAAAGAGCTGGTACTCTGTTATCAAAGGTATGTAGTGGCATCTAGAACTTTCATAATTCATGCATTGCCCCATACTGGAAGTTCAGAATATAACATTATCATTCTTTTGCTGTCTTTGTGTTGTGCTGCTGCTCCGTTTAAGAGTCCCGGAAACTGAAGATGGTGGAGGTTGAGGGACTCACACGACTCTTCACTTCACACGATGTACTGATCCATTTTACAGAGTAGGACCAATGTACTGATCCATTATAAAGAGTAGGACTGATCTGTTATACAGAGTAGGACTGATGTACTGATCCATTATACAGAGTAGAGTAGTCGTTCTGTAATTAGCCAAACTGTTCAAAAAGTTGTAAAATATTTGATGTCAAATAACATTAACAGATTTTGAGAGGTCTTTAATCATGTTTGATTCATTCTGCTCCTCATCATGTTAGTATGTTGCAAGTGTAATTTATTTATATTTATACTAAGTTTATATTATTTATATAATATTAGTAATACATAAATATTAGCATTTACTAGATGCTAAGAACTGAAATCTACATGGTGTGCTTACGTCAAAGCAAATGAGATGTCCTGCTCATCATATACATCCCATAAGAGAATCCACCCCGAGAACACCGTTTGTTTCAGTGTTTTCACTGTGCATGGGGGTGGACAGTGCCCAAGTGCACTTTTGGTGAATTAAACTGTTCCCTGTGTCAATTAAAGTCATTTGGCTGCGGTTTGATTTCTCTGTTGGCTGTGCATCGACGTTTACCCACATGAGGCTGAAGGGCTAAAGCATAAGAACTCTATTTAAAACCCAACAGCTGTGAAACTAGAGCTCCAGATCACGTGTGAGCGGCGGGACCCTAACCCCCCACCCTACGCCCCACCCACTGTGAGGGCGTCATGCCGACCCAGTGAGATCAGGTTTTGTAACGTGGACCATGTGTCCTCGCACTGCAGCTGTGGTGGTGTCATTGAATGTGTTTTATTGAGCACCTGTATAGTATTTCACCCACGTTCACTTAGAACACAGGCTGCATTCATAACATTCTGATCTTTACTTTGAGATTTGTTTATTTGTCTGTAAGAAGACGCCCCATAGTTGGGAACCCTGTACATCATGAAAACACATGTACCAGCAATAAAATACCCAAGAACAGATTTTAAGACAACGGTCAATCTTTTTGAAAAGATGACTTTAAATTCTCAGTTGCAATAATAGATACAACACATGTATTCATGTGACTGATTTGTTTGGTATGTTCATGATGGCTTCTGAAGGTCAGTACTCAGACATGTCAGAGTGGATTCCCTTACCAGGTTCCCCAGATTAGTATAAAGGGTTACACTTCTCAGACACCACTCAAACACAATCAGTCCAATAGCTCTTTCTTCTGACAACATTTGTAAAAGCACATTATTTATGATGGGCATGTAGTTTCATGAAGAGAGAGGTCAAATTTACATAAGCATTGCTTTCAAAGGAGATGGGAGTTGACTAGCAATTTTTGTTTCAGCACCTGTTTCTTACAGAATATTCAGGTTAGAGCCCATAAAATACCCTTATTTGTCTACTGAAAGTAACTGTTTCTAACTTCTCCAGCTGCAGCACACAGTTCATTAACTGATGCAAAATACAAGGAATTCCATTGTTACAACTCACACCACCACCGAGGTGAGAGAAAACACAACCCACCCCACTACCGAGCTAAGCTATAACACAACCCACCCCTCCACCAGAGTAAGTTCAAGTTCAAGTTCAAAGTTCAGAGGTTTTATTGTCATTTCAGCTATATACAAGTACACAACAAAAACAAGACAGTGTTCCTCCAGGACCATGGTGCAACACAAAACAACAGTGCAACAGACAACATGCTACACAAGTGCAACCAGTCCAATATAGTGCAAAAATGTCATTAAATAAACATTAAATAAACAATAATAAATACAGAACAGGACAAATACAAAATGAGTAGACAGTGCAATTATTTAGTGCAGTACACAGTACTGGGAATACATAAAGTGAGTTGTGCATAGGAGTAAGTGACATGCTACACTGAACATAGCAGTCACCGGTAGCAGCCAGAACAGTTCAGAGTACAGTGCTGGTTTAGAACAGTACTCTAGCAGCAAGTAGGACAATGTGTAAGACTGCAACAGGAGTGCATAGTTTATTTATGTGAGGTTTGACTTCAGCACTAGTCCGATGCAAAACAATGTGTGAGTGTGTGTACGGATATGTATGTATGTGTGTGTGTATGTGTGTGTGACTGTGTATAAGCATGTATAAAAGTGCCCATTTTGGAATCTGAATTGGAATTGGAGTTAGCCAGAGTTCAGGAGTCTAATGGCTTCTGGGAAGAAGCTGTTGCACAGTCCGGAGGTGTGGGACTGGATGCTGTGGTACCTTCTTCCAGATGGCAAAAGGGTGAACAGTTCATGTGAGGGGTGTGTGGGGTCTTTCACAATGTTGGTGGCTTTCCGGATGCAGCGTGTTATGTAGATGTTCGTGATGGAGGGAAGAGAGACCCCAATGATCTTCTCAGCTGTTCTCACTATTCTCTGGAGGGTTTTGCGGTCAAAGTTCCCAAACCAGCTAATGATGCAGCTGCTCAGGATGCTTTCTACAGTACCTCTGTAGAAGGTAGTGAGGATGGGTGATGGGAGATGGGCTTCCCTCAGCTTCCGAAGGAAGTAAAGACGTTGCTGGGCTCTCTTGGTGATGGAACTGGTGATTGGAGGTTCTCCAATATGTGAACACCAAGGAACTTGATGTTCTTGACAATCTCCACTGAGGAGCCATTGATGGCAAGCGGGGAGTGATCTCGCCTTGCTCTCCTGAAGTCAACAACCATTTCTTTTGTCTTGTCAACATTCAGATACAGGTTGTTGACCTTACACCAGCTCACCAGTTCTGACTCGTTGTCTTTGTTTGATGAGACCCACCACGGTTGTGTCATCAGCGAACTTGATGATGTGATTCAAACTGTGCATCGCTGCACAGTCATGAGTCAGCAGTGTGAACAGCAGAGGGCTGAGTACGCTGCCCTGGGGAGCACCAGTACTCAGTGTGGTGGTGTTGGAAGTGCTGCTCCCAATCTGGACTGACTGAGGTCTACCAGTCAAGAAATCCAGGATCCAGTTGCAGAGGGAGGTGTTCAAGCCCAGTAAGCTCAACTTTCCAATCAGATGCTGAGGAACAATGGTGTTGAATGCTGAACTGAAGTCTATGAACAGCATTCTTATGTAGGTGCCCTTTTTATCCAGATGTGTGAGTGCCAGATGAAGTGTGGTAGAGATGGCATCATCTGTAGAGCGGTTGGAGCGGTACACAAACTGCAGGGGGTCCAGAGAAGGGGGAAGCTGGGTCTTGATGTGTCTCATGAGGAATCTCTCGAAGCACTTCATGATGATGGATGTGAGTGCGATGGGACGGTAGTTGTTGAGACACGACACCGTGGGCTTCTTAGGCACGGGGACGATGGTGGTGGTCTTGAAGCATGTTGGGACCATGGCGCAGATCAGAGAGATATTGAAGATGTCTGTCAGGACGTCTGCAAGCTGGTCAGCACATTCTCTGAGCACACGACCCGGGATGTCGTCTGGTCCAGCAGCTTTCCGTGGGTTAACTCCACGCAGAGTACGCCTCACATCAGCCGCCGTCAGGCACAGCACCTGGTCATTTTGCGGAGGGATGGACTTTTCTGCTGCAACGTTGTTCTGCGCTTCAAACCGTGCATAGAAGTCATTCAGTGCATCTGGGAAGATGGCATCACTGTCACAGGAAGGTGATGTTTCCCCGTAGTTAGTAATGGCCTGAATGCCCTCCCACATGCGCCGTGTGTCACCAGTGTCTTTGAACTGTCCATGGATCCTCTGTGCGTGTGCACGCTTTGCTTCCCTGATCACACGTGACAGTTTGGCTCTTGTTTTCCTGGGAGCATCTCTGTCACCTGCTCTGAAGGCTGAGTCACGGGTCCTCAGTAGCATGCGCACCTCAGCAGGCATCCATGGCTTCTGGTTGGGGCGTGTGGTGATGGTCTTGGAGACAGTAACATCATCAATGCACTTGCTGATGTAGCCAGTCACTGATGCTGTATACTCTTCCGGGTTAACAGTGCCACCGTCAGTAGCAGCCTCCTTGAACGTGATTCAAGTCGTCTGCTCAAAACAGTCCTGAAGAGCAGAGATGGCTCCTGCTGGCCAGATTCTCACCTGCTTCAGAAGCGATTTTGAGCGTCTGACGATCGGTCTATATGCAGGAATCAACATTACAGAAATGAGTCTGTAGTATCCGAGAGTATCCGAGGTGGGGGTGGGGCTCTGCCCGGTACGCTGTAACACAACCCACCATACTACTGGGGCAAGCTATAAATTAACTCACCCCAATACTAGTGTAAGCTATAACACAACCTGGGTAAGTTGTAACAATAAAAGTAAAGATTTAAATTGTGACCATACCAGTAAATGTGCATCTAAATAAATTCATTGTGCATATGCCATGACTTCAACATCTAGTAGTAGCATGTGAATACATACACGTTACTTTGTTATATTTCCAAAAACAATGAAAATCATTTTCACAGGCACCTCTTCCTGTACATACCAACACAGCATGCAAATAAAAGAACTGATACACTAAAAAAAAAGATTCCTAATCAGGTCTAACATGTGCACCTGTCAGATGTTCAGTAGGCCTGCCTCACTTGGAGTAAGTCCAAAAATACAAACCTGCTGCCCCAGTTAAGCAAGCAGTGCACACATCCTCCCTCTGTGCGTTGAATGCTGCTGACTGCCGCGATAGCCCACAGTAAACAGCTGGCTTGGGCTTTGCTCTCTGTGGTTTTGTCATTTCTTGCACTATCTGCTCCATGTCACAGGGCTGATAGAATATCCGTTGGCCTTACTGACACAGTTTAAGTCTGCTTGCACACCCCTGTCAGTTTCTCACCCAGTGTCTTGGAATATAAAAAGGAGAGTAGAAAACAAACAGGATAAAGAAACTGTGTTTAGCTGTCATTAGCGGATTAGTAACACTTGTCATTTGTAAAGGTGTAACAATCACCCCTATCAGACACTGTTTAGCATGTATTGGCATGATGGTTTGAAATTAGCACAGATTAAATACCTCACATCTATCCAAGAGACTACCTAAGATTATTTTACCCAAGAGACTCTTTAATACAAGTTACATAATTCCAACTTCAGCAATATCAGCGTCGAGGTCAGACACAGTTCGAGTAACCAGAACAGGGAGCACCAAATGAGAGCCAAAGAATGCAGGGCAAAGTCCAGACTACCCCACTGAGTACTCAAAGCCCCCAGGGAAGGAGCTGGGGACAGATTCACCAGGAAACCTGAATAGGAATAACGGGAGATGTGACAATCAGTACTAACCAAAATACAGACTTGATCCAAAGGTGTACTTTCTTACCGGAAACTCAGTGTTTTGGCTGTGAAATAGTCATAGTTTTTCGCACAGATATGATCTGGGATAACGCGGCCCTAATTCTCAGGGCGTCTATTACTGGAGAGAGTGACGCTAATACAACCCCGCCTTCCGCGCTCGCGCGAGTTTGTACGGGCCGCACGCTTTTTGCCAGAAGCACGCGCTGTTGTAATGCACATTTGAGAAGAGCGCCTCATAAATAATACGACAGTGTAAGGGCCCAATACACACGCCAAAATTAGTACTGCGTTATGATTATTATTGGTGTTGAAACGACGGGTGTCCGTGCGTTGAGCTGCAGGGTGTTTTATGACTTTGAGGAGCCGTTGTATTAAATCACCTTTTCAAGTCATGAAGGCTTCTAGAAAAGACCTAAATTATAATGACTCACATCCACAGAGGCCAGACTACTGTACGGAGAGTCTGATCATCCGAACTTTCCGGTGTAGGCGTCCAATAACACATCAGAGCCCGCTAGCGCGCGGGGCGGATCAGTACGCGCGCGGACGCGGAGCAGGTGAACGGCGAACAGCGCGCGCAGAAGGGCACAGTCCAACCTCGCGAGCGCCGCTGCAGACCGCATTTCTTCACAGCCGCACACCGAACCCGCGGAGCCCACAGGGAGAGTCATGTCGAGCGTGAGCCGCGCCTTCAGCTTCCTCAGAGCGTCGGTGAGGCCGCAGGTGGTCCCTCGCGCCAGTATAACGTCAAAGCCAGCGAAGCACGCCTTGACAGCCGGGGTGAGTGGCTCGCGCGCTCGCTCGCGCACTGCTTGTTTTTCGTGGCATGCCGACGCAGCGCGCGTTGGATAAGGCTCGCGGACCAGCCGTGGATTCGCACTCCATATATGCCAGTCTTTTAACAATACGAGCAGCTAAAGTTTCAAGCGGATTATTTTCAAATAATGCACATCACACGTTGTGACTGAAGGAAGACGAAACCAAACAACCTTAACGCCATTGGCGGCGTCACTGTGCGCACGTACAGCGTTATGAGCAGATCTTGTAATATGAACTCCAGTCTGTAGCCTGCATTTTACATTAGGGTTACATACGGATATTGACGCATGTGCGCTGGTAAACTTTGTGTAGTGATTCTCTCTGTACTTACTCTGCTCTGCTGACACTTCCTGAGCTCCCCACTCAATACAATTATTTTGGGAAGCGGCCAAGCTTCTGACCTTGGAACCAAATAAAGTCACCACGCTATTTAAAAGAGAAACCGCTGTCTAGTCGAATATTAATTCATTCTTAGCCGGGTAAAAATATCCTTGGAATATGCTAGTCTTTTGGGTGAAGTCAGAAAGCTTTCAGGACAGAAAACGCGTCGATAATGAAGAGGTTGCGGTGCCAAAGCAGGCCGAGACCCGCGGATGGGCCCGCGTACACTGAGACTGCCACTCTACAGAAGACCCGATCTCTGCCTTTTATAACAGTATCCAACATACTGCTGTTAACAGTTTTGCCTTTGAAATGAGTTAGCCATGATGCTGTTGTTAAAAACCCAACTAGCGCTCCAGTGACCGGATAAACACTTGTGTACGTGTTGACGGACCTCAGACACGTGGAGTAAATGTACTAATATCCAGCAGCTACTACCGTTCAGATCCCTTAACTATTATATAAATTATAGTTTAATATTTTATATTATAAAATATAACTTAAACTATTATATTTCCATAAGGCCTTCAAATTAACTTCCTGTCACTTTCCATAGGTCTCGCTTACTTAGTGGAGTAAAGACTTGCATGCGCGGAGTCCCTTGTGTTTTTAGACACCTGTCGTCAGAGGCACGCGCCACAATCGCGATGTGCCGCGTGCGAATGTCCTGCTGCTGGTCTGCGCTGCTCAGTGACGTGGTCTGCGGGTCCCTTTCAGGAGCAGGCCATCGGCTTGACCATGATGTTTGTGACGATCCTGGTCCCGTCCGGATGGATCCTCATGCACCTAGAAGACTACAAGAAGCGCGCCTGAGCGCGTGCTACTTCAGTCACAGCCGCACCTTGCATTCCGCCATGAAAACCCTGTTTATGCCTCATCAATAAACGAATGTACCAAACACCTAAACAAACGCCTTACAATTAATGCGTCATGTAGTGGCAACCATTAAAAAGTAGATTAATACACAAAAACCAGATCTGACGGAAATCAGCATTTAGCAATAGTGATGGATTAATGTTCCAGTTTGGTAGAACAGGGCTTGTGCCCTGTTATTTTTTACATGAGTTATATGTTTTGAGCACTGAAGTCATATGTATGTAAAATGGGGAACATTGATGGTAAATAAACCAGGTGTGTGGAAGGTGATGACCCTACTTACACTGGTACACAATTACAAGGATTAGTTGCGCTGTATTTCTGTGAAGGCCAATCAGATCCGCTCTGGAAGTGGTCTTGGTGACTTTAATCAGTCATCATTTGCTTCCAGAGAAGGTTCTACACATACAAATTGTCACAACGCACATGACATATCACTGTGAAGGCATGTGGTCTGTTAAAGTGACATAATCTGGTATTCTGGATTGATACGCAGGCAGAAGCTGGAGTCTTTTGTACTTTAAAAACAGTACATGCAGGGAGTGCTGGGAAGGAGTGACCAATTCTACAGGACAGAACGGGCTGCCTTCAGTCACGCTCTCTCTCACACACACGCAACATCCGGAGTGTGCAATGCACAGGCACACATTTCACTGGCAGGATGGACTCCATAGTAAAATCAGGTTGGCCTGGTTTCAGAGATTTAAGAGGAAGAGAATTTTTGGGAGGAAGCCTCAACTTCAAGTCCTCAGGATGTTTTCGGGTTAGTTCCTTTTATTGGGATGTTTATCACGGCTGTTAAACGGGGCCATCCTCAGAGAGGTTTTACCGCAAGACACAAACAGCCTCTTCTCTCCCACAGGAAAGTTGCATAGAGGAAGTTGCTAAGAAACCGGTCAGAATTGCAAAGGTTGTTTCAGAACTTGTGCACTACAGAAAATGAGTTTATACCCACTTACACCTTCAGAGGTGACACACAAAGTATATGAAGTACATGAAGAATAACCCAAGCAATGAGTGTTTTCCTATCAAAAGAAAGTTTTAAATCAGGGAGCCCAATTCCAGCAGTGTGGAGAGTTCCATGTTTTAACACAAACCTGCTACAGCTGGTCAGGATGGGATAAGCTGAACACAATGTGTTTCTGCTAGAAAATCATCTGTCTGCACCCAATTTGTGTAGTAAACAGAATCACCAACTGCAACAAAACAGCCAGACTTGCAAACCCTGCCGTACGTATTAGTAAACCACACAAGCCATTATCTTAATTGCACCACATGTTGCACTTTACACAGACGGTGATAAATGTCAGACACTAAGACTGATAGAATCAGTGGTCTACTTACCAAATCAGTGTGAAAAATAGCATCTGACTACTTTAAAAGGAGACTTTTCACATTTAATGACTTAACAGTTTCCTGTACACTTTGAAAGACATTGTTGAAGAGCACCAATTTGAAAACAGCATAATTCAGCTTTTACTGTGGGTGTTCACCCTTATAATTTTTTACAGCTGCAAAGAAAAGGTCATTTTTGGATAACGATTATTTTTTAATGCAAATGACTGCAAACAAATCCACCACTGCAGAACCTCATTTGTTGGGGGACAATTGTCTGTTGTGACATCACATCAAGCAGCCAATCCAAACAACTTTTAGAATCACATGGTCACCATAAAAAGGTAAAATACACCTCCATGACAGACACCTACGTTTCACACTGGCTCATGTTAGATGTGGACTGGCACAAATGAAAAGTTTTGTTCACCGTTTAAGAAAAGGACAGAAAAAGACCCATAATCTTCACTCCAATTAACCCACACAGACAGAGCACCTCCAAGTACTAGCCATGATCCTCAATAGAAAGGACAAACAGTACAAACACAAACTTGGAAAATCTCTTTAATGAAATATCTTAGGTGATCCCCTAATACTAAAAAGTAGATTGTGTGTGTGTGTTTATGTGAGGATGTCCTGTGCCTGCTGCTCCACCAGCACAGCCATGCTCTTCACGTCTCCGCACCAGAAGTCCAGACGATCCTTCATGCCCTTGATCTGTAGAGACACAACAGCTGCTCAGTCACTGGGGAGCAAAGGCTTCTGTGTAGAGAACAGCACAGCGCGGAGCTGCTGCCACGTTAGAGACTGGAGATCGCGCAGAGCTCAGAGTGTGCGGGAGATCACGCGGAGGTCAGTCTGACGTCAACGGCCGATTCTCCGGCCAGCTTCCTGAATTCCTAAACGTGTGCGCGTCTGTTACCTGCAGAAGGTCTAACACTCGAGGCTGCACCCAGGTCATCTGCACTCTCTGGTCCACCTCATCAATGCTCCCTTTGATCAGGCCTACAGACAGAGCCTTCATCACCAGGAGCTCCACCTGAGGGACAGAGAGGACCTGTAACAGCTCCACCTGACGCACAGAGAAAACCTGTAGCCAATCAGCAGCCTGCGCTTCTGGGAGTAGCTTTGGACTAAAAACACACATTCAGC
Organism: Electrophorus electricus; assembly: GCF_041902795.1. Lineage (NCBI taxonomy): Eukaryota > Metazoa > Chordata > Actinopteri > Gymnotiformes > Gymnotidae > Electrophorus > Electrophorus electricus. Next base: position 25,303,453 of record NC_137512.1, on the reverse strand, counting down.
CACAATACCTGTGATGTGCGCAGTGGAAAAAGGAAGATTATTTTACAACAAGGATCATACTAGTTTAACATCTAAATTCATTAAAAAAGCATTTCTGTGTCTGCACTTATAGATATAGAAATAAAGTGCTTCTTCTAAAATCTTCTTAAACAGGGGAAATAGTCACATTTTCTTGGGTAACCAGTTAAATACAACAAAATGGTTGTGATTTAGGAAACAAGACATCAAGGCCTTAAAAGCACAATGACACCCAACCATTGCTTCAGTACAGCAGGCCAGTGGCACAAACCTCATTTACAGGGACCTTGGTGCTCTGAGCAATTTCCTGGAACGTCAGCTGCCTGTGATTGGCTGGCCTGGTGAAAGTCATCTGTGGAATGAGGTAAAGCATCACAGTGTTTCAGGGAACACCCAGTTCCTCATTAAGAGCACACACCCAAGCCAGCCATCGTTAGCAGGCTCTGCTTGCCAGACTTCACAGCAGTGTAGCCTTCACAGAACCGTGTGAACATCACAGCACTAAAAGGTCTACAGTGCTCTCGGTACACAGCAGAAGGTGAAATTACAGGGTGTCCAACCAGGTACAGTAACAGTTAAATTAACTATTAGTGACAAAATCCAAGACTTTGTGTGGGTTTATTTGTCCAGAGTTGGACACCTGTTCTATGGGTCCTTCCTTCAGCAAATCAGAATGTGGCTGAATTTACCTCCATAACACACAGTAGCTGGATCTTCTGCGTGAGTCTTGGCTCCTGTGCAGCGAGGTCAGGCTGGCAAGGAACAGACAGATGAGTTTTAACAGCAATGTCACACCACCACCAGACTCTCCCTTGGATATCAACATCATGACAGTCTCTCCCTGGCATGTCATTACATCCCTGCAGACAGTTTCTGGACATCTGTGAACATGCTGGTAAATATACTGACATGACCAAGACTGAAGGTTCAACTTCAGTGTGTGTTAACACTGGAGTCTAAACATTCTCTTACCTGCTGTCCCCAGACAGACTTCAGAGCCTGGAACTTCTCAACGTTGCCTGAGTTAAAGGCGTAGAGGGTCTCTATAAGCCACTGTTTATCTGTGTTCCTCAGGGACTCCAACACTGGATGCATCAGCTACAATCAAGCACATCGTCATCAGCAAACGCCAAAGCATTACACTGCAACCGGTACTGCTGCAAGGGGACTTCTGTCCAATCACATACCAGCTCTCCAAAATTGTACACGCCCTCTCCGAGCAGGCCAGCCAATCCCAGTGTGAAGGCTCTCTCCTGCTGTTCTGCCTCTGAAGAAACAGACCACAGTGAGCACAGTGAGCAAAATTCTGTTACCTCATTTAATCCAGGCCTGAAATCAATAGTACAGCAAGCGTTTCTGCAAAATGTCTATTTTCTAATTTTCTTTATTTGTAGTAACAAAAAAAACCCAACACCACCACAACAATAAACAATAATCCACTCTACTGGCTGGCTCCAGTTCCACTAGAGGGCGCCCTTTCCCTATACAGCCTGTGTTCCTATACAGTTTCCCTAGAGGGCACACCTTCCAATGCACCCTGTGTTATTCATGCCACAAACCCAGCCCTCGGATGCTCAGGGTTACCAGGCATGACTTTGTCGTCCACACAGCCCAGGTAGCGGAGTGCGTCCCTGTAGTAGAGTGCGTGGTTTCCAATGATGCGGTAATATTTGCTGGACAGGTCGTAGAACCGGCCGTGCACAGACGTCACACCTGGCAGAGTGTTCAACAGAACCTCAACCTCCTCAATCAGTTTCTGAAGAATGAAGGACAGTGAGAAGCAGTACACAGAGCAACCCAACAGTAGTTGAACAGCAGGCCGGTTCATACTTTTGTTGTGGGAAGATCACCGATGTCTAGCTTGAGGCTTCCGATTGTGGTTTTGCACAGGATGACTGATTCATCATTTGCCTTCACCTTATTAACGGGGTGGGGGAGGGGTGGCACAAAGAGAAGCGAATACAAATACAATAAGCCACGCCTCTTTTTAAAGTTACTGAGCAAGTGAATGAATGCATGAAATACCACACTACCTTCTCTTTTGTTTTTTCAAGAAAGGTTATGGCAGTATTTGGATCTGTTGGAAGTAGACTCAAGTTTAAATGGGTAACAGTACAATGAATATCTTAATTATTACAAAACATAATAATATAATAATGATTAAAGATTGCATGTGTCGCAGAATGGGACAAACAAAACAGTGACAGAGACCTAACAACTCACTTTAAATGGAAACCGTTCTCTCACCACACACACACACACACACAGTGAGTTACCTGGCATTTGTCTGACGACATGGAGAATAATTTCCACTAGTGACAATGGATTGATTCTAAAATGAAAAAGAAAGGAAATATTTGTAAGGAGCATTTGGTCAGAATATTGATAAATGAATCATGTGTATGTTCTTTCAGACCATAAATTAAGTGCCACAAGCTCACCTGTGTTCGAAATCGCTGATGAAGTTGTCATAAAGCTGCGTAACACAAATGAAATTTCACGGTGCAGAACAGACTCACTTTGTCAACGATAAACTCACACAAGTGAAGAACAAGTTACCTGAATGATGGCGTCCCCCTTGGAGAAGAAGGGCTCTTGGACAAAATCAGTCAGCTTCAGGGTCAGCTGATGCCACAGCCTTATAAAACAAAATAAATAAAAACACTAGCACTTTGTCCCACAGCCTACACGTCAGGTTTAAGGGAACTTGTCAAAATGCCTAATTGAGTCTTGACAAGTATATTCACGCCATTTAGCTGTCATCCAAAGCGACTTACAATTCTGACTGAACACATCGAGTAATTGAGGGTTAAGGGTCTTGCTCAGGGGCCGAACAGTGGAAACTTGGCAGTGGTGGGACTGGAACCAGCAACCTTCTGATTACTAGTCCAGTACCTGAACTTGATTTCCTATCCTGTATAAAACCTCTTATTCATTTGTATATTAATAATACATTTACATGTACTGTAGTGCACTGGCAACAGGTATATTTACCCTGTCATGCCAATTAAGCACATATGACTTGATTTAATTAGATTTGAGAAAGGAGGGCGAGAGACACACACACACACACACACACACACACACACACACACACACACACACACACACACACACACACACACACACACACACACACACACACCAACAAACGGGCTACGGCTGGGCTAACTAGCCAGCTAGCGAGCTTGGAAATAGCTTCCTAGTAGTTAGCTTCTCCGAAGCGTAATATGTTCGGGGATTTAACCCAGCACACACATCCCGTTCGGTTCCGTTCGGTTCCGTTCGGTTCCGTTCAGTACATTAGTACATCCAGTAGCGTTAGCGTTACATTCGAGGTTAGCTTAACTCTACTAGCGTAAGCTAACAAGCTAAATGACTCAGCTAGCGACCTCGAGACGAACAAAGCCATACTTTCTGCTGTACAAGTCCTCTAACTTGTGCCACTGCGCTGCCGTTTCTGGCGCGGCGCTCTTGCTCTGCTGCTGTCTGAGGTATCCCACGACATCTTTCATTCTTCACACGTTGTCGTTTTTCTTGGTAGTGCCGCTCCGCGAGACTCACGTTAGCCGGGTTGCTAAGTGCCGAGCGCCGTTCTTCTTCCCTCAGCGGGAGACGCGCGTACTAGCTCGCGAGCTCAGCACCGCCACCCAGTGGTCGGATGTATGCATGTCACGTCTGAAAGAAACGACCGAGTATATCCAGAAGCAGACAAAGCGTGAAATAGCGTACATGTTTATATTTTAAACGATAATTAAAATGTTATTCACTACGGGTATTAACTGTGGGGAAAGTTTTTCTTAGAAATGAATAACTTAAATTCAGCTTTCTGTATTTTTTTTATTAACTTCACAATAAAACTTTTCAATACACAGCATAATACAAATTATATTAAGTGTTCTTTCAAACATACTTTACACAAACTTTACCAAAATATCACAAGACCATTTAACACAATATAGAATAACTTGCCTCTTGAACACAAAACAAATGCACTGTTGTGGTTAAAACATGGATCCTACTTGGAAAATCTCCCAGAAGTGCAGATCTACTCGGTCGAGCATTAAAAACCTCCTGGACAAAACCTTCAGGCTTTAATGAGACATCACATGGTGTCTGGACACGAAGACGTGATGTTTCTCTTCCTTGAATTAAGTATGTTGGAGCTCAGAATGAACAAAAAAATATTGGTTCCTCACACCAGGCCACAACTCACCATTCTAAAATGAAAAGAGAATTGAACTGTGTTTTTGTTTCTAAAGGTACATACTCATTTTACTGATCAGTGTGTATGTAGGAAATGAATGTATTTCAATTCTGCTCTACAGTGACATGGTGCATCGATCTTGCATTCTGTGACTTCCACTGCATGACAGACAGACCCTGGGCAGGTCTGTGCAGGTCAGTAATGTCACAGAGTAATGAGCTGGGATAGAGAATATTACTGCTGAACAGACCGCCAAACACAGAAAGGCAAAGTGGGAATAACATGGTGTGTGTGTGTGTGTGTGTAACTGTACTTATCAGGTAGTGTCATTCACAATTCAGGCCCTTTTAGTGTGTGAACAGGTGACAGATGAACCCCATGCAGGTGTGACAGGTGAACAAGCTGTTTGTTATCTTTCAGGTTACTCAACCAGCAGAGAGCATTTTTGAGAAGGTCGCTGTAACTGCCACCACAACGTTACTGCGAGGTGACGCCGTCGGCCTCCAGCGTATTCAGTCCGAGTGCTCTTCGTCCTCCTCCTCCTCATTCTGGTCCGGGTTGTGGAACAGCGGTGGAGGCAGACTATGCAGGTGGTGGGGGTCCAGCTTGGTCATCTTCCCGTCTGCTCCGAGCTTCATTGGTTGGATCACATGGTTCCTGAGGCACAAGCCATTTTTGTTCTTTATCAAGAAACCAAGCAGTGCAAACCTGTACTGTTTGTAAAGCATTAACCACGGTGCACGTTCTGCACTACTCTTGTGAGATTTTAGGTTTTTGTTGATGTTTATGCAATGAAAGAGTTCACCAGCGCTGTGTTCACTTAGAGAGGGACGTCCTGCGTCCCTCTGTCTGAGTAACACTAAACCCATCATTTAATCTAAACCAAAAGATCCTTTTGAAAACGTCTGTAGTTGTTTACACAGCTACTTTCTCCCAACAAGCCAGACAATATCGATATAACACAAAAACACACAGACACACACAAAAGAAAGACTTTTCCCATTAACACATTTCAAGGACATGAGATGGCAGGGCTTTGCTCCAGTCTGCACCTGGAGAGTTTGTCGAACATGTTGACGAGTTTCATGGCCTCGTGCTCCTTCTGCTCCTCTGTCATGCCCTCCATGGGGTTGGGCTGCTCGTCCTCCACCCGCCCGGTGACGGGGTTAATACTGCAGTAGAATACATACACACACACACACACACACACGCATGCACACACACACACGTGCACACACATGCGCACACACACGCACACACACACGCACACACACACGCACACACACACGCACACACACACACACATACACACGTCAGTAGGACTGCACCCAGCTCACGGCACTGCTGAGCTGCTGCTGGTGATGGTTACTGCACAGAAGTAAAGGTGTGTAGTTTGTCTTGGTGTGGTGTGTAGTTTGTCCTGGTGCGGTGCGTAGTTTGTCTACAGTGGTGTGTAGTTTGTGTGTCGTGGTGCGTAGTTTGTCTCGGTGTGGTGTCTAGTTTGTCTGCCGTGGTGCATAGTTTGTCTCGGTGTGGTGTGTAGTTTGCCTGCCATGGTGTGTAGCTTGTCTGGCGTGGTGTGTAGTTTGTCTTGGTGTGGTGCGTAGTTTGTCTGACGTGGTGTGTAGTTTGTCTCGGTGTGGTGTGTAGTTTGTCTGCCGTGGTGTGTAGTTTGTCTGCCGTGGTGCGTAGCTTGTCTGCCATGGTGTGTAGTTTGTCTTGGTGTGGTGCGTAGTTTGTCTGGCGTGGTGCGTAGTTTGTCTGGCGTGGTGCGTAGTTTGTCTTGGTGTGGTGTGTAGTTTGCCTGCCATGGTGCGTAGCTTGTCTGCCATGGTGCGTAGCTTGTCTGCCATGGTGTGTAGTTTGTCTTGGTGTGGTGCGTAGTTTGTCTGGCGTGGTGCGTAGTTTATCTGCCATGGTGCGTAGCTTGTCTGGCGTGGTGTGTAGTTTGTCTTGGTGTGGTGTGCAGTTTGTCTGCCGTGGTGCGTAGTTTGTCTCGGTGTGGTGTGTAGTTTGTCTTGGTGTGGTGTGTAGTTTGTCTGCCGTGGTGCGTAGTTTGTCTGGCGTGGTGTGTAGTTTGTCTTGGTGTGGTGTGTAGTTTGCCTGCCATGGTGCGTAGTTTGTCTCGGTGTGGTGTCTAGTTTGTCTGCCGTGGTGCATAGTTTGTCTCGGTGTGGTGTGTAGTTTGCCTGCCGTGGTGCGTAGCTTGTCTGCCATGGTGTGTAGTTTGTCTTGGTGTGGTGCGTAGTTTGTCTGGCGTGGTGCGTAGCTTGTCTGGCGTGGTGCGTAGCTTGTCTGGCGTGGTGCGTAGCTTGTCTGGCGTGGTGTGACTCACTGTGGCTTTGCCTCTCTGTATTCCTCTGTGTCACTGTCTTCGTCCTCTGAGTAGTGGCCCGGCTCCCAGCCGCCCCTCATCAGGCCCCGGGCGGCCAGCAGCCCTGCAGCGTTACCGTAGCCCGTGTACTTAATGAATCGCGACACTGCCACACACACACACACACACACGAGCACGTGCACATGGGCAAAAAGGGAGTTCGGTACTCCTTCAGTATCCAATCAGCACATGTTATGATGGACAAACTCATTTATTTATTTCTTTATCCCATCAACCCATTGACATGTTTTTGGAAAGTTATGTCAGACTGACCTAGTCTTCAATAGCAGCAAGCTAGCTCAAATCAAATCAGGCCAATTGGTATCCAGTTTAACTATATCATGTACATGTGAAATAAACATGTAATTGTACTGGTTTGCACTAAGCCCTGTACTCATGTAACCTTGTGCAGTGCAGAACTGCAGTTTTAACATCTTAACTCAACACCACATTCCCCACTGTCACACAGCCACTAATATGGGACTGGACAAATGTAGTGTGACTCGGGTTGAATCAGCAGAGATTTGAGAGTGGAACGGCAGCTGCATGCCAGGTGCCGCGTGTGAGCGTGGTGGTGCCAGCATGAGCTCACCACTCTCTTTGCACAGTACGAAGAGGAACTCAGCAGCGCAGTTCTTTACGTCTGTGTCAATGTGGGTCATCAGCCGCACCAGTTTGTTCCTCAGAGCACACCCCACCTCTGGTCTGTTCCTCACATCCCGCAGGGGTGGGAGCACCTGAACGCACGCACACACGCACACAAGCAGGCACACATGCACGGTAAAAAATTATTTATATAGCACATTTTACAACAGCCAATTTCACAAAACAAACAAATATTCCACATACACATGTAAGGAACACAAGAATAGACACAAACTCAAATAGGATCAAATTCATTGGTTTTCTCTCACTTTCATCCTTAAAAATTTTCTCGTCTCTCTGTGGATGCGAGAACTCTCCGTCAGCAGGTTGAGGGAAGGCAGAAGCGTCTCCTTCAGTTTGTTCCCCTACACAGGAGAGACGCACCTCAGACAAACATCTCCAGCAGGGCACCAGCTGGGCTGGAGCGCGGATTCCCAAAGCCCCACACTCCTCAAAACAGCCGACACAAAAACACCAGCGCAAGGTCGTCATAAGGTCACACGTCCTCAGAGAGGACGCAAGTGGTGCGGCGGGTCGGTAACAGGGGGAAAGGTTGTGTCAATACAGGTACACTCATCAGTGCTGGCTGGTGTGTGTGTGTGTGTGTGTGTGTGTGTGACATGCTCACCCTGTCCAGCCGCTTCTCCATGAACTCGAGCAGCACACTGACGGCGTCCATGTTGATGCCCATGTACTCGGTGGAGGCCTGATGCACCTTGGGTAAAAGCAGCACGTCCAGACATGGGAGAGGGAGATTTCCCAGCAGATTCACTGTGTGACTGCACACACACAGAGAGGGAGAAATGAAAATCCTATGGAGATATTTTAAAAACTAATTAGTTGGTATTGAAATTTCAACAGTTCTCTTCCAGTTGCTTGCGCAGTGTCAGTGTGACTGGACAGCACTTGTCCATCTGTGTCACACACCAGTGGCTGTGATTATGTGTCCACGTCCAGCCTGAAGGTGTCTGCATGCTTGTCTGAGTGTGTGATTGTATATGTGTATTTGTGTGAGAGTGTTTATGTGAGTCTTCTGGCTGTGTCTAAGTGTTTGTGTAATCGTGTGTTTGCTTGTGTGTATATGCATGTGTATGTGTTTGTGTTTTTGCGTGCTTGAGTGTGTGCATTTGATTGTAAATATGTGTTTGTCTGTGAAAGAAAATATGCAATTGTGTGTGCCTGTGTGCATGTGTGTGAGTGTGAGTGTGTGTGTGTCTGTGTGCATGTGTGTGAGTGTGAGTGTGTGTGAATGTGAGTGTGTGTGTGTGTGTGTGAGTGTGTATGTGAGTGTGTGTGTGTGTGCACACCTATGGAACTCCTCTGTGCGGTCTTCCCCCTCTGCTCTACTCATGAGGCAGTACCTCAGAATGGCTCCCAGGTGTCTATAGGTGGCTGCCTCTTCCTGGGAAAGTGCCCATTAAACACCACAGTTAAATACTACCATTAAACACTACCATTAAACACCACAGGTAAACACCACCATTGAACCTATAATAGAACTCATATCTGGTGGCCAACAAACACTGACTGAATGTGAACCCAATAGCGTAAAACATCTGTTTATGGTCCTCATTGGATCATGTCAAAATGAGCTTTCTGCTACATTTCAGTAGAATTTTATTTATCCAGATGTGGCCACATGAGATAAAAAAAATAAGTGAGGGAATAACAAAGGAAACTTGGTACATATAATTTATCGTAATTAGTTTTATTCAGGTGTGTGTAAAATGACAACGGCTTTGTTATGGAGGTGATGTGAACCTTCACCTCGTCTACTTTGTTACGGAGCTGACGCGAACCCTCACCTCGTCCACTTTGTTACAGAACTGACGTGAACCCTCACCTCGTCCACTTTGTTACGGAGCTGACATGAACCCTCACCTCGTCAACTTTGTTACGGAGCTGACACGAACCCTCGCCTCTTTGTTACGGAGCTGATGTGAATGCTCACCTCATCCACTTTGCGGCGGTTAGTGTCGAATGTGATGTTGAAGAGGATCTTTAGGATCTCCATGGCTCTCTCAGTCTCCATCCTGCCAAGAGGCGGGCACTCAGACAGCCCCGTCCCTCCGACGGGGGCCACCTCGTAGGTGTCGGGCCAATAGAGGCCGAGGGTGGCGTCAAGGGCGTCCGCCAGCAGTCTCGCCCCACGCAGCTCCCTTGCCAGCTGCATACGCACATCCACACGCAGAGCCGTGAGCAGGAATGTAAAACGCAGGTCAAAGAAGCGCACGTCGTGCGTCCACTGTGGCTCTCGGCACTGCTTCAGCCGCTCGGCCACACCCACCACCAGCTGCAGCTGGGCGGCGGCCTCCTGCGCCTCACTGCTGTTGAACACCACGTTGCAAAGACACTTCAGGGCCTCCACAATCACGTCCAGGTCCGGGATCTCAGGTGTGCTGCCATCGCCGTGGGCGACTGCAGCGTGACGGGCGAGGATCAGCATAGCACGGCGGCTGGAGAAGGGCTCGAGTCTGCTCTTGTCTCGTGACAGGATACGGATGGTCTCCAGGCAGGCCAGCTTGCAGGACGGCTGGAGGTCTCGCTCCAGGAAGGCCAGAAGCAGCTCACCCAGTCGCTAAGGAAACAACAGAAGCAGAAACATCAGCACTTTGAGCTTACAACAAGGGGCCCATTCTAGGGCTGAGGTGAAAGGGCACAGAGGGGCCCATTCTAGGGCCCAGGTATAGGAAAGTGTGTCATTTTCATGACTTATTTGCCATAAAAATGTATGCAGCATCAAAGCTTATTGCCTTCTGTTTCCCCAAAGAGGTAGAAATGGATTTTCTTTAAAATGACATTTGTTATTTATCCCTGCAAATGAAGCCCAAGACGTTTTTCATGAATGACTACAAACAGCATAAGGACAGAGATAAAATATCACCAAAAAATCCCAAAACAATGACAATGTCATATTATGACACCCCAAAGTTCCTTTGTAACAATGGGAAGGAGAGGCAGGATGCAGAGATGAGCCGCGGTTCAAACAACACAGATGTTTATTGACAGAACAAACTAAACCAAAACTATGCTCACAGACTAAAACACAAGAAACAGCAAAACACAGTTGTGCAGCACAGGCATAGCCTGCACAGAGAAGTGTGTGCAACACAGGGTCAAACACCAGCAAAGAATCATAATCAAGCAAGACCTTAAATACACACACTAACAGGGATGATAACGAAGGAGAGGTGTGACACATGATTAACAAGGGAGGGGCGTGGCGATGGACACACGCACACACACGCGGGGCAGGGGTATTTGGTGTTTGGGTATTTGCTACACGAGATGTTTCACTCATGATGTTTTTTTACTGCATCAAAATAACAGATTATATTTCTCCAGTTAAACTGGAGTAGGTGATAAGATTTGGGATTTACAGCAGCATTCCACTATATCTCCAGGAATGCCTGAAACTGTCCATCTTACCACAAAGGGTACGAGAAAGAGGATGTATCATATGCTGGCCTCCAAATACAGCTTTAAAGAAACAGCAGCCTTATGGCAGCTCTGTAATCTACACATCAGGACATTTTAACATACAGTGTTTCATGTTACTTTACTGGCTGTAACTACTGTGTTAATGGCTGAATGTTCAGTAGGTTCCAGTCCACTTTACCTCTCTGACCTCCTGCTCTTCTGGGGGAAATGAGAAGCACAGGTTCTTCTGTGGAGAGAAAACCAACAGAAACTTAACACAGAGGAGCACTGGATACAACTGGTCACCCCAGACAAGATTTCCTAGCCAAAATTGCTGTGCTAAGAACCAGACTTTGACTTATAAGATGGGAATTGTGGAGGATAGACTTCAAATTCTCCTGATGAATTGACAGTATAAACACTTTGCTTATAAACACTTTGCTTTCATCAGCAATCCTGATGCAAGACTAACATCTCCTACCCAAATACTGCTGAGCCACTGTGCAGGAGACATATCAGGACATATCAGGATCTGAGAAAAGGCACAACTTCCAGCAGAACTCCAGAACTACTTTCACAAGCTGTCACATGCTGTTATCATACAAAGTTTAATCTGACATACTGTACTGGGAAAGCACAGAGTCTAATAAGCACTGGCTAACTGCAGTGTCATTTAGTGTTCTCACTGCTCCTGAGACCTTAGAGGTTAGTGTGAGATTAGTGTGACATAAGTGTGAGATTAGCGTGCTAAACAACACAATCTGCCTGTGTCAATGCTTAAGTGTATTAGTGGTAGCTCAGTGGTTACGGTACTTGACTTGTAATTGGAAGGTTGCTGGTTCAAGCCCCACCATTGCTGAGTTGCTGCTGTTGGGCCCCTGATCAATACCCATAACCCTCAAGTTGTACTCCCTCATAATTGTGTCACTTTGGATAAATGTGAAATGTTAGGCAAAAAAGGTGTAGTTTTAGTTGTGAATGAAATCAGAAATTGGCTTTTGATTTTCATTCCGTAAATAGCAAAAGATGTGAGGTGTGAAATGTTGAAAATGACTTATCCAAAACACCCTTATGAAACAAAAAAACAATTAAATTATTTAATAAATAATGTCATGTTTACATAACAAGTGCATCCCAACACTGAAAAGGCAAAACTTTTCAATAGCCATCCACATTTTCAAATAGTGCACTGGTTATAATGTTAAGCTTAACATTTTAGTATTTCTATTATTTACAATTCTAGCATGTAGTACTGAATATTTACTTGTACGGTGATTCTACGGTTAATATATTTGTTCAACGATCCCAGGGATTGGTGGGTTTTATAATTAGATAATTATATCAGTCAGGAAACGTTCAGGCAATTTTCTCTAATACCTACTCATCTGGATTAACACTCTCTCCCAAAAGGAGCAAATTATACAGATAGACCAAGTAGTGAGGTCCTGACTAAAGACTTGGTTTCCATGGAAATGTTCCCGTCTAAGTACCGGAAGGTTTCCGAGGGATCGCGGTGAACCGCAGACTCGGAGGATCGGGCAGCTTCCAGCAGGGTTCATTCTGTTCTAAAGAACTAGGCAGCTGCTTTCTGAATGTGTTCAAGCGGAAAATGTACCCCACATATTTACTGAAAAATAGCCCGTTGGTCCAAGACAAAAGACAGACATATCCAGGCACACACATCGCAAAGATACTACAGGCGTCCTGCATTACATATCTGCATTACGGTTAGTTTTCTATCGGGCTACAAACGTTTGTGAAGCAAATAGAAAATCCTTCAAGGACAGCAGCCATTGGAAGGTTTTGTGACACTGAAGTAATTATGAATCATATCATCCCAGCATTTGATACACGCAGGTCGCAAAGTGCTTCCAACTCCGACATCTGTTTGGCGATTTGTTAGGCAGCACAGCGCAAATGTGCGCCGTTGCGTTCGGAACATCCATGCCATTGCGCACATACATCTAGACCCAATATATCGACAGACGTACATCAAAACAAAAGCAACGTTTTAGCGTTGTGGTTTCCAGTCGAACAGCTGTACAACACTCCACCACACACTGCATCCATCATTCCTGTCTTATTTACCTCCTTGTTGTAGGTCTGTAGCGCCGACAGTGCCGCATCCTGCTCGCCCGTCTCCATCTTCTCTATAATGACATTTAAATCCATTTTCATTGCTATTTCGCTTTTGTTTGCGCCCCTGTGTTCTCCAGAGACACGCAGAGTCACGGGTGGTGATGTCTTGATAGCCTCTGACTCACAGATCCATACAGAGCCCAACAGCGTTCTCAAAACCTCGGGGTGATGCGATTAGCGGAACGAATAAAGCTCATAGCAAAGATCTATGGGATATGTAGTTCAAAGGCCTGCACTGCATTTAAGACTCTGTTCCAACTATCTTCAGCTCGTCCAAAAGACAGAAAACGTCTGCTGCTGCATAAACATGTCTTCGGTTTTCTATTTAGACAACGTAATTTAGACTGATATCCGACGTATCATTGTGATAATAAAGCAATATCGGATCACTTTAAATATATTTATATTTGTTCAGACACTATGTGCTGGAAAGCACCGAGACAGAAACAAACATATGTGCTTTATATTACACATAAAGTATAACTCATATTGCTTTAAATTATCACACGGGCATCTTTAATCTGAGGGTATCTAAGGGTGCCGGTACTGCACGAGTAGTCTCAATAGCTCCCCCCGCAGGCCCTGTGAGGATGTTACTGTAATCAGAGGTGTGGAAACGCAACAGGCGAGTCTGAAGCAATCCCGACACTTTATGTTGTGGATAGAAATGTAAACATCCGAGATGTCCATGTTGTCTTCTTTCTGTATTGGTTGCCTTGCATTCCAAGCCTTGCTCTGAAAAGAATAGAGAGCTTTGATCAAATGGAGGCTTTTCACCATAAACCTCACCTTTCAACTCCTGGGTATGCAGGTCCCACCTGTGTACTGGTCTGAGGGGACGCCGTATATCGCCATGGACACTTCAGGACTGAAACCATCAGCCTGACTGTGCTCTGTTAGCGAGACAATAATGATGAGGAGGACCTACTGACAAGCTAAGAGTTGTCTGCCCGGACTGTGGTCCGACACAGTGGAGTAGCCCACCAGGGGGCGCCAAGACAAAAGCAGAACAAACAGGTGCAGCGAAGATTCATCACCTTTATGTCATGAGAATGTTTTGAAGAACTCTTTAATTGCCTCTTGAATTTCGTCCTTGTCCAGTTTGTTAAACACACTCGAACAGTGTGTAATCTACCCTGTAATCTAGACCAGACTAATATACCCTGTACTGTAGACCAGACTCACAGGGACATCGTTAATATCTGATGCTTAAACCTCCATTAAACCTCCCTGCCTACGATTGGCCTTTTCATCACTGTATTTAAAGTGCTTCTAGTTGAATAGTGAAGACAATGAACCTCTCACAAAAACCCACGGAGTTCTGCAATACTGTGTGTTTATGTCAGGAATGAACCAGAATAACCCGCTGTGCTCCTGGCAGACGCTTTATTAAAGTTTCTTATTAAATGGATCAACTTTCGCCCCCTCTAAAGTTCTTCTGTATCATTCTGTGCCCGGCAGGTGCTTTCAGAGGCCATTACACAAGGTACAGTAATGCTTCCGCACACAAACCATAATATGAAATAAAACAATAAAACAGTAATCGTTTTATTACTTCAGTCCCTCCAGGGCTGATATCTCCAGGACTGATCTCTCCAGGGCTGATATCTCCAGGACTGATCTCTCCAGGGCTGCAGGTTATTGGGGTTTTGTGCGTTATATATGTGTGTTACACATATAAAAATCTTTCAAACACTAATCTAATGATAATCTAATTAATGAGTGAAAATGATTCATTTTTGAAGTTTGATCACCTTGCCTGTTTTTGGATGAGATACATGAATCCAAAAACAAGTTGTGTTCAGGCTGACCCATGATTGGAAAAAACAAAACAAACAAATAAAAACCCAAACAAAACAACAAACAAACAAACAGACTAAGAGAACCACTATATCAAGCTACACATTTTAATGTTGCTGAGTTTATTTCAGTTGCTATGCTATATTAAAGCAGAAATGTTCACATTCTCTTTGGAGAACTGATTTTAAATGCCTAATGTCCTTCCACTGTGTTTGTGTGCTTATACATGTGACCTTGGTCCAGCGTTAGCTCCAAGGGTGCTGCTGAACTGGTCTGTGTCATCACCAGGCGTGGTGTTGAACTGGTCTGTGTCATGGCGTGCTGCTCCCACGCTGGGTCTTGCACCTCTGAGATGGTTCTGCAGGTCATAAGCGTTGGTGGATGGAAACACTTCTTCTTTAATGATGAGCGCCACACTGTTCCTTTAGCTTGTAGGTGCACTGTAATGATTCATGTTTAAGATCTTTTTTACTTGCCTCACACAGTGATCACAGAGTGTGGGTGCGTGTGTGCAAAAGTGTGTTTTTTGCAGGTGTCTGGGTCAGAATTCCTCGCTCTGTTAGACATCTGGAGTCAACAAATTCTCACACTTTTACAGATCTTACAGATTGTTACAGGTTTGCTGTCATCAATGAAACATTTACTGGAGGGGACTTCAAATCTGTTGTCTGTGTGTGTGTGTGTCTCCTGTATCAGAGTCAACACTAGAGACTAGTCCAGTACACTCTGTGCACATAATAACCATCCAGCACAACAGGCTTTTAGAGCTTTAGAAAAGGCGTACAGATCAGAATAGGGTTTCTTCAATAAAAAACTCCTTACTGCTATCATCATCTTCTTTGTCTTCTTCTTCATCATCATCATCATCATCATCATCATCCTCATTTTTATTTATATAGTACCTTGGCTCAAAGGTTCATGATGTTTTACAAACGCACAACATAAAATTATTAAACAGGAACAGGACACATGATATCAGATACATAAATAACAGGAGACATAAATATTAGTTACATGTCAGGCATTGCAACTAAGGTGGGTAGACACATGACTAAGGTAAGTAAACACATGACTAAGGTGGGTAGACACATGACTAAGGTGAGTAAACACATGACTAAGGTGAGTAAACACATGACTAAGGTGGGTAGACACATGACTAAGGTGGGTAGACACATGACTAAGGTGAGTAAACACATGACTAAGGTGGGTAGACACATGACCAAGGTGGGTAGACACATGACTAAGGTGAGTAAACACATGACTAAGGTGGGTAGACACATGACTAAGGTGGGTAGACACATGACTAAGGTGGGTAGACACATGACTAAGGTGAGTAGACACATGACTAAGGTGGGTAGACACATGACTAAGGTGAGTAAACACATGACTAAGGTGGGTAGACACATGACTAAGGTGAGTAAACACATGACTAAGGTGAGTAAACACATGACTAAGGTGGGTAAACACATGACTAAGGTGAGTAGACACATGACTAAGGTGGGTAAACACATGACTAAGGTGAGTAGACACATGACTAAGGTGAGTAAACACATGACTAAGGTGAGTAAACACATGACTAAGGTGAGTAAACACATGACTAAGGTGGGTAGACACACGACTAAGGTGAGTAGACACATGACTAAGGTGAGTAAACACATGACTAAGGTGAGTAAACCATGTTATAGCACTACGTGAGTGCCATGACACCTTTGGCACCAGACACTGGTGGATAAAACAGTCATTCTCAAGATTTGGTAGAGGACCTGAGCTTAAAGGAAAAGGGATTTTTCCCATATATTTATATATCAAGATTAAAGTATATGGTTTAAAGTAATTTTAGGCATGGTGGATTAATAATAGTTTTTAATTAGCCAAAATGCATATTTCTGTCTTAATCTGTATCAGAGGAATCTGCAGTACATCAGGGTTAGAGTTATACACTCTTCCTTCAGTATCTATGCATTCCGTAACCACAGAATTATACTGACTGTTACTATACTGACAATACTCAGTCTTGCTTCAAACATTCCTTTGCTGGGGCAGATCCAGGAGCTTGTGGGCAGGTCCAGGAGTTTGTTAAATGCATGCATGAAATGTTGTGATAAAAGTGTCTCTCTAAGAAACTCAAATGAGAAAAAAATTTAATAAACAGCATTTTGTATTATTCTTATCAATGCATATTTTAGTGACAAATCCCCCACCATGCTAAGGTTAGAGCCTTATTGTATGGTCAGAGTTACAGGTAAAAATTGCAATATTAGTTGAATTGCAAAATTGGAATGTATTACCTTTATTAAAGTTTGTACAGTCACTTTCAAACATTTTAAAAATGACAGTAAGTAGAAATAAACTATTTTTGGGAGTATTCTCAATGCATATGTTGGTAAAAATCTCACATGAACGTAAAGAATTAGCGTTAGTATTGAGTTTTGGTGCAAAAGTGCAGTGAGATATTCATTGTAAAATGTTAATTTTCTTGCTTTATTAAAACTAACAAACATTTTCAAATGGGAAACAGTAGAAACAGACTTTTTTTTTTTTTTTTTGCAATGCAAAAAGTAACGCTTTTCTAAATGTAGCATAATCTATGATATACTGTGATGCGTTATTCCTCAGCGTACAGGGCGTGCAGGCGGGCTCAGACCAGCACGCGCTCCCCACGAGCTACTGTATGTCCAGCGTGTTTTGACTGCAGTTTTCCGAATAAAGTTGACTTTACTGGAGCTGTTGGTTCAGAAACGAGCTTCTTTGAAATGAACTGTTTTTCATTTTTATTTTGTTTTATTTTGGTTTACAAGTTTCTGAAGGTTTCAAAGTCCAGTGTTCTGCGTGCCACGTGTCTGCACCAGAGGACATAATAACACTAGAATGGACAGAAAAGACTCTCATTATAATGCCACTGCTCCCTCCCTGACAACAATTTGCATACAGGTGAATGTTCATTTTTGTGTGTGTGTGTCCGTGCGTGCGTGCGCGTGCGCGTGCGTGCGCTTGCTTATGTAAAGATCTGAAAGAAAAGCTCGAGCTGCAGCTGTCCCCTCGCACTGTCTCGCTCTCCGCCTGGAGCGTCAGGCAGCCCGCAGTGACAACGCCGCAGCCGCTAGAGGGCAGTGCAGTCAGTATTGCTCTTACAGCTCAGTGGCTATACCTAATTTATCGGCTAGTATAAGAATATACCACTCATGTAAATGACAGAACACATACAATTAATCTGTGGTGTTCTGTTAGGATATAATCTGGTGGTTGGATTACTCATATGATTTACTGATAATCACTTCAGGAAGGTGTGTCGCAGAATCCTTACAAACAGTAACCAACGAACAAGCTTTCTCTCTTTCTCTCCCTCTCTCTCTCTCCTTCTATTGCCCCTCTGTGTCTCTGGCATAATTACCTTATTACATTAAAAACTGTTCACATTAAAAGCATTTTTTTCCTTTTGGCATTGATAGCATTAGCTTCTAACATTATTAATAATGTCTTCCTATAAACAATAGTTCCAAATGCACAATGTCTTCTTTTCTTTTATCAGTTTTAGTACAGTAGAATGCCATCCTCATCATCAGCCAGGTTCAGGATGAATCAGAGGGTCATGTTTGGAAAGGTCGGGTTTGGAATGGTTGCTTTTGGAAATGTCACGTTTGGAATGGTCACGTTTGGAATAGTTACATTTGGACAGGTCACGTTTGGAATGGTTGTGTTTGGAAGGGTCACATTTGGAATGGTCACGTTTGAAAGGTCACGTTTGGAAGGGTCACATTTGGAATGGTCACGTTTGGAAAGGTCACGGCATTGGAATGCAGCATTTAAAATGTAGTGTAGAATGTAGCTTGGACCACAACGTTGTGAATTTGGCATTTAGAATGTACAGTTTGCATCGTTTCTTCTGCTGCACATATTGCTTTGTGTTGTGTGCAGAGCCAAGAGACACGTTGACTGCCAGGGACAAGCAGCCTTAGCACATGGTGGAGCTTGTCAATCCCCTCCATGCACACAAATACCCAGATGGCAGAAACGGTCATAAAAAGGCTGGGGACCAGAGCGTGCTGGGCTCTATCCTCTCCTCCATAAAACCCCGCTCCTGTAAAACCCAACACGCCACTGAAATTGAGTGGTCATTTCCTGGCAAAGCCGCCCCAAACTGGGTAACCTCGGTTGAGTGGAAGCCGACCTGTTTTGTTAAAGTCTGAAATACAGGTTTTGCCAAATGGTGAGTGAGCTTGGTACAGCTGTGTGGAAGGGTCGTCTGGGCAGTTCTCAGGGGAGGTGGCAACGGGAGCAGTTCTTTGTGCTCGATTATGCTGCGCAGCGTTTACAGCCCTGATATTCATAGCTCATGCAGTTGCCGAGGTTAACAGCAGCCTGTCAGGCCTGTTGTGTGCGGCACTGCGATGCCTTTGTGCGGACAGCCTGACAGGCTCTGCAGCTGCCCGTCGCCCCACTGCTGATCAACCAGCCATGAAATTGACTGTGAACAGCCACATATCCAAAGCCTCGGCTGCCCAGACCCCTCCAGGTCTGAAGCAGGCACAGACCTCCTTCATCTCCTGTGCAGACCTACTATCTCCTGCTCTGTCTACCTCTGGCAGTCTGTAGCTTCTCTGTTCTTTGACACCACACGCTTGCTGCTGTTCCCCTGCACCTCAAAAGCCTTACATGAGTGGAGTATTGTCAGAGGAACAAGAAGGAATTCCTAAAAATGTCAACATATGACATGGTAGACATGTTACCACGAATTATTAATATTCAATGAGTTATTAATACAATACGAGAGACTGATAGAGAGAGAGAGAGAGATAGAGATGGTGTCCCACCCATGCTGAATTGATTTCAGTGAGATATACAGTATATAACAACAACTACAACAACATACTTTGTGTACTTTGTATGTTTTCTTTATAAAATCTGCTATTTTTACAGTGAATCATCTTGACTTTGTGTGTCTACGTTTTTGTTGCGTGTTTCTGTTTACACTGAAGAATGCTTCTCTTTCTCACTGTCTCTCGGCAACAAGTCGGGCCTCCATCTAAAAAGCAGACAAGAGAAGGAAAGAGAGAGAGAGAGAGGGAGAGAGAGAGGGAGAGGGAGAGAGAGAGAGAGAGAGAGGGAGAGGGAGAGAGAGAGAGAGAGAGAGAGAGAGAGAGGGAGCAAGTGCAGGCTGAGCAGCTGCTTGTCCTGTGTGTTTTAGATTCTGTCAGCAGAACAGAAGAACATGAGGACGGGGAGGAGGAGAGATGAGGAAGACTCCACCACCTTCAGCAGGGTGGGCTGGGCTCAGGGACCGCCTGCCTTTTCAAGGCTTCTTCTTTGGCGCTTTGTTAGTGGGCTGTGAGGTTGGACTGAACCGGGTGGTTTAAGCACACAGATGAATCACACTTCAGCTGTCGGCTACATGGCTACCTGCTGCTGTGGCTACGATGTGCCCTGATAACCTAGACCTGCGTCATATCACAGCCACACACAGTCCCAGAATTCATGGAACCATGAAAAAACACAGCTGAAGACGTTCAACACACACACACACACACACACACACACACACACACACACACACACACACACACACACACACACACACACACACCAAATATCTGTTTGTAAGGAAGACGGGATTTACCTAGTTCAAGGAGGATATCAGCACCAGTGTTCACTGTGTGTGTGTGTGTGTGTGTGTGTGTGAATTTGCCCTGGTATAAATTATTCTGTTGCACATTATATCAAAGGAAAACAAAAGAAAACAGATACAGGTAACATTAGCACAGGTGAACTATGTTAGGAACTATTATGCACAATACAATTCATGTACAGTTATCCAATTAAATATTTAATTGATGATGGTGATTTCATAAGTGGAGTGTAAAAATGACAAAAAAAACCCAAACACAGTAGATGATAGGATAATATTACAGTTTACAACAGACTGTAAGGTGTGATCAGACCCTTGGCAACAACAAGAATCCCAATGTGTGATCAGACTTTCTGGAAGTCTGCTTCCAGAATTAGCAGTGGGGTCATGGTTGGGTTTAGCAGTGGAGTTAGGGTTAGGGTTAGCAGTGCGGCTATTGTTAGAGTTAACAGTGCGGTTAGGGTTAGAGTTCGCAGTAGGGTTAGGGTTAGCAGTGCGGTTAGGGTTAGCAGTGCGGTTAGGGTTAGAGTTTGCAGTGGGGTTAGGGTTAGCAGTGCGGTTAGGGTTAGGGTTAGCAGTGCGGTTAGGGTTAGGGTTAGCAGTGCGGTTAGGGTTAGAGTTTGCAGTGGGGTTAGGGTTAGGGTTAGCAGTGCGGTTAGGGTTAGAGTTTGCAGTGCGGTTAGGGTTAAGGTTAGCAGTGCGGTTAGGGTTAGGGTTAGCAGTGCGGTTAGGGTTAGAGTTCACAGTGGGGTTAGGGTTAGAGTTAGCAGTGGAGTTAGGGTTAGAGTTAGCAGTGTGGTTAGGGTTAGAGTTCGCAGTGTGGTTAGGGTTAGGGTTAGAGTTAGCAGTAGAGTTTGGGTTAGAGTTAGCAGTGCGGTTAGGGTTATAGTTCGCAGTGGGGTTAGGGTTAGAGTTAACAGTGTAGTTAGGGTTAGCGTTAGCAGTGGAGTTAGGGTTAGAGTTTGCAGTGGGGTTAGGGTTAGGGTTAGCAGTGGAGTTAGGGTTAGGGTTAGCAGTGCGGTTAGGGTTAGAGTTAGCAGTGGAGTTAGGGTTAGAGTTAGCAGTGCGGTTAGGGTTAGAGTTAGCAGTGCAGTTAGGGTTACAGTTTGCAGTGGGGTTAGGGTTAGGATTAGCAGTGGAGTTAGGGTTAGAGTTAGCAGTGTGGTTAGGGTTAGAGTTCGCAGTGGGGTTAGGGTTACAGTTCACAGTGGGGTTAGGGTTAGGGTTAGCAGTGGGGTTAGGGTTAGAGTTAGCAGTGGAGTTAGGGTTAGAGTTTGCAGTGGGGTTAGGGTTAGAGTTCACAGTGGGGTTAGGGTTAGGGTTAGCAGTGCGGTTAGGGTTAGGGTTAGCAGTGCAGTTAGGGTTAGGGTTCACAGTGGGGTTAGGGTTAGGGTTAGCAGTGTGGTTAGGGTTAGAGTTTGCAGTAGAGTTAGGGTTAGAATTAGCAGTGCGGTTATTGTTAGAGTTAGCAGTGTGGTTAGGGTTAGAGTTTGCAGTGCGGTTAGGGTTAGGGTTAAGAAAATGATAAATTACTTATAAAGCTGACAAAGCACTGAATGAGCAAACATGACCTCTAAAAGCAGGTACCCTGTGAAGTATAGAACAGTCACACATTCTCCAGGTGTTAAAGTCCACTTGGATTTATCATTAGAATTCAATGACCATTGTAACAGAAATGGAGCTAGGGTTTGTGAAGTAATACACTCACACACTCACACACACTCACACACAATAACACACACATACACACACACACACACACACAAACACACACACACACACACACACACACACACACACACACACACACACACACACACACACACACGTGCAGGGTTAATAGAGAGGAGGATGGCTGAAGAATTCTTCAGGAGTTTGAAAGGACCATAGATGCCATTATGAGCCTGTACAGAGGGGAAGTGACCAATCACCTGCTTCCCTGGGGAGTCTGTCCGGTTCCCCCACCCCACACACACACGCACACACATGGAGGCTCAGGAAGCAGGAAAGCAGACCTGGGATGCTTCAAACTTGTGAGTCCTAAATCACAGAATGGAGCGCTCACACGTCCACGTCTTCAAAACGCAGACGAGTGGCCGTGTCTGACGGACCCACGGCACTGCAGGCTGGACCGTCATGCTTCAGACGGCTGTGCGATAACTCCACAGCATCACCAAACTTTCTGTACACGTGAGGATCATAACATTCTTTACAACGCTGAAGAATCTTGGAATCTGCTGTTTAAATGGCTGGACTCCAGTACAGACGGGACACAGGCGGGACAGAGGTGTCAGGAAACCATGTCTGCCTTCCCGTCAAGATGCATCAAAAATGCATCGTAGAAATGGCCACTGCCAAATACCAGAGGCAAGGACAGAAGGCATATTCTGCCCTGCGGCGACACCTGCGTGTCTTCTATTATATAGAGTTAGCTTTCTTTGGGTTTGGGTTGTTTATGAACTCTCCGAGTGTGGATGTTTGTGGATTATTTGTGCTTTTTCAAACTGCTTTTTTATTGCCACTTTTGGAAATGTAGCAACAATGTTGTTGTAATAATAAAACAAACATTCTGTTATCTTCCTCTTTGCATATACGTATTGTTACTCTATATTTTAGGGTCTCAGTGAATTTGAATTTCATAATAATCTTCTTCACAGTAATCCAGGATTTCCACGAAAACCTGGAACGCTGGAAGGCTGCGCCAGATACATATTATCTATCCCAGCTTTCCAGCAATGTCACACCTCGGACAAGTGTTGGCGATAGCGGCTGGCATCTCTAGACAGACGCCGCCTCTGCGGAGTGATAAGGGCTCTTCCCTAGAACTCACACGGCTGCTGAGTGTTGGAATACTGGACCTATCGCTACTTCAAAGTTACGTTGGAGAAGGCATGAGAACACCGTGTAAATGCAACGTCCCTATCAGAGCATGGGACCGAGCGGAAGGTGTCTCAGTGGCACTCTGGTCAAAGGTCATTGGTGATGGCGAATCGTTGTGTTCTCATTCTCACAGGCGCTGGAGTCCTGCAGTAGCTTCCTGAGTATGCGCTGGCATGAAACAGGACACCCAGTGCTTCGAGTCTGCTGGTGTGCAGTAGTGTGAAGGCAACCTCTGACCTCTGATCTCACCCAAACACAGACAGTTTTCCCAGGCTCTCTGTGACTCCTAGCACCCGTTAACGACCCCCTCGCCCCCCCCCCCCAAGCCGAGACCATCAGGTATCAGTGACACAGACCAGGGAAGTGTCTGGCATTCCTGATTATGAACTGGAACTGGGGCTTCAGAATGGAGGGGTAGGAGTGGGGGGTGTGGAGCCCGTGAGAGGACTGCATTCTCCATCCATGCGCTGTGTGTCCGTGGTTGGGTATTCCAGTTCCACCCACAACACCTGCTGCTCTGCTGGGACTGCACAAAACCCCAAAACGCTCCCACATCTCGCCCCCAAGCTCAGCCCAAATGCTGACAGCAGGCAAGTGTGCTCCTAGCACTGAGGCTATTGTAGGCTGTTGGAAAATAGCTGTGTCATTTTTAACTTAGCATGCCTGTAAGTAGCTGTGCAACAGAGCAGCTTGTACATGGCAGTGACTTTCTTTCAAATTCAGCCTGTTCAATCTACCTGTTTAATCTTCCAGATCTCCCAAATGATCTGTCCTGGAAAAGTGCTGATCTTGCCATTCTCAGGACACCTCTGGATCAACCCACCGTTATGTACAGAACAACGCGGCACAGAACAGCACGTGCATGAAAAGCAGACTGATTGGCTAATCGCTGCCTTTCTCACATACAGCAACTGTGAAACCCGTTGAAAGACTCTTTACTTGTCTGAGTTTACTAGATTTGAGACCTGTATCACAGAGCTGTTTGAATACTGCAGCCTTTTCCCTCTTGACGCAAGCCTACAGTGAAAGATGGGTGTTCATATTCATCGTTACCACCATAAGATGCTCATCAAACACAGTTATTCATTTACTAATTAGACTGCTGCAAGTATTGATTATTTCAGAATGACTTAAGTTAACATAAGCTGCAACATTTAGACTGGAATGTGTTTCCAGTCTAAACCATCATACGTGTGTTTCTGGTGTAAGCCATCGTGAATGTGTTTCCAGTCTAAACCATCATACGTGTGTTTCTGGTGTAAGCCATCGTGAATGTGTTTCCAGTCTAAACCATCATACGTGTGTTTCTGGTGTAAGCCATCGTGAATGTGTTTCCAGTCTAAACCATCATACGTGTGTTTCTGGTGTAAGCCATCGTGAATGTGTTTCCAGTCTAAACCATCATACGTGTGTTTCTGGTGTAAGCTATCATGAATTTGTTTCCAGTCTAAACCATCATATGTGTGCTTCTGACGTGATACATGCCAGCCCTACACCCGACGTGACTGGTCTCTCGTTCTACGTGACTTTACAGCTTTGACTTCTTCTCCTTGGATAAACCTCCAGCTTTCTAAGGATTATAAAAGGCCCTCTACTTCCTGCTGGTCTCCGGGTTCTTCCTGTTGGTCCAACCCTTCTGATGGTTTGCATTTAGTGAATAAGTAAAAGCTGTGCATTGTACCGCTTCTCTCCACCACGCTGTCAGCCCGCCTGCTTGGATTAGAGTGACGGAGCTATTTGGAGATCTCCGGGAGCTATTTGGAGATCTCTGGGAGCTATTTGGAGATCTCCGGGAGCTGTTTGGAGATCTCCGGGAGCTATTTGGAGATCTCCGGGAGCTGTTTGGAGATCTCCGGGAGCTGTTTGAAGAGTGAGCTCTTGTCTCTTTTTGTTCTCCTTTGAGGAACTTCCCTGCGATGCACCTTTGGTTTGTTATTGTTGTGGTAAACCTTCTGGAGTTGAAGAAAAGAGACAGAGGAGAGTTCATGTGTTTATATCTTCCCAAGGTTCATTATTCAGTATGAGTTCTCTCTTTAAGAGAAACAATAAACACACACACACACACAAGATTTTTTAAATGAATCATCACTTGAGTAATGATATAACCTATGTGTATATTTAACTCTAATTCAAACTGAGAACAGAAAATGCTTTGGCCGTCCACATTCCGGCATTCATTGGTTTAGTAGTATGTATACTGCAGTCTGGCCTTTGTCACATATATAGTGTTTAATACCAGTCCTAATACAAGAATTAGGTTTAAATGCAATCATTTCTTAATCTATGTAGTAATGAGTTCAGCATTCAGTAGGATGTGTGGGTCTGCCCTGAAAGCACAGGAGCGCAGATAGAACCTCTACCCACCTCTTGGTGGCACTCTTTTGCAAATGAAAACAGGCCGTGATTAATTGACAAAGATATAGATTGCATTCATTTGGTGGACATCTCTCATCTAGACTGACTTGCAAACAGTAGAAGACAAATGCAGAAACACAGGATGCATGAATGTAATAATGTAATAATGGCTTGCTTGGAAACGAGCATCTTATTATTATTATTTTTACTTATTATTATTACTTATTTTTTAAGTCCGTGTTACCTGATTTATTACAAAGTGGCTTTTAATATTAATCAATGTCCTGCAAATATATATGGAATTTCTTAGTGAAGAATGTATGTGTGCATAATGAGAATGAATGTGTGTGTGTGTGTGTGTGCACGTGCGCGCGTGTTTGTGAACATGCGCGTGTGTGTCAGTCATGTTCCTGATTGAGCACTGTGTGTACATACATGTAAGGAACAGAGAACTGTCCTGCAAACAGCTGAACATTTGACTGTTAATTCCTGAGTGAGCTCATGTGATGTGAACCCATGTCAACTGTGCAGTTTGTGTGGTGAAACCATGGGTTTGGATCTTAATCTTGACTGGGTTTAGCTGTGCCTTGCCCAGTGCTGCATACCAACCCAACAGGTGTGTTCCACGGTCATAGGAAGCAGGGGTGCGACTGAGTAGTTAAGGAGATACCACAGAGATACCACAGAGATAAGTGGCTTCTCCCCCTACAGGTTCGATTCCTGCCGACTACAACTCCTCTCTGCCTTGTTCATGCGGGACCACGGCGGTGTCTTGTTGGCCCCCTCAGTATTTAAGCTGCTCTTTGCAGATAACACTGCACCTCCCTGGCTTGACTTCTACTGCAAGGGAGGATGGGCCAACGCCACCATCTCGTATCAGAAATGATTGATTTCCCTCAGGGTTTGGTACTCTATCTGTTTATCGATCCATCTACTGATCAGATGAGCAAGAATATAAAAGAGTGGGTTTAAATCTGTGAGTTTTCACACTGTGGCAATACACTGGACCTTATATCTTACTACAAACAACAACAAAAAGCATCTGTATTTAAGATTTATCTGCACAGCTCTGTAATTCCTTATATAGAAAATTAATTTAAAATAAAATAGAATTACAGAAACAATAATTAAATATTGCACGTTAGCCTTTTTTTATTAAAGTGTCTGTAGACTCAGACTACAGTCCCAACTGTAGTCATCACCACTGAACACCAAATGCCACTAGCGCCTTTGGACAAGGTGATATTACATCTTATAAAGCATCTTATGAAGCACAGATTAGCCGTTTCTGTCAGGTTAGCCTCTTTAGTTTGGTTAGCTGTTTCAGTCTGGTTAGCCGTTTGGTTAGCTGTTTGGTTAACTGTTTCAGTCAGGTTATTTGTTTGGTTAGCTGTTTCAGTCAGGTTAGTTGTTTGGTTAACTGTTTCAGTCAGGTTATTTGTTTGGTTAGCTGTTTCAGTCAGGTTAGTTGTTTGGTTAACTGTTTCAGTCAGGTTATTTGTTTGGTTAGCTGTTTCAGTCAGGTTAGTTGTTTGGTTAACTGTTTCAGTCAGGTTATTTGTTTGGTTAGCTGTTTCAGTCAGGTTAGTTGTTTGGTTAACTGTTTCAGTCAGGTTATTTGTTTGGTTAGCTGTTTCAGTCAGGTTAGTTGTTTGGTTAACTGTTTCAGTCAGGTTATTTGTTTGGTTAGCTGTTTCAGTCAGGTTAGCTGCTTCTATGGAGTGAAAGAGGTGGAGGAATAAAGGCTTCTGTGTGGATGGGAGAGGCAGAGGGCAGGGAGCGTAGCCCCCCCTCTAATGCGCAGGGTCAGGACAACGCACAGTGTGTACAACATGCGGGAAACAAAGGAACAAGGGCTTAGTCCACTTCAACATACAGTCTGCTGAAGCAACAGATGGGGCCTACAGCAACAGATTGCATTACTCAGTTCGTGAAGAATGAGCTTACATCTGCATATGTGTGTGTGTGGAGGTTTTAACCAAACAAGCGATAAGACAAAACTGTTGCTTCTGAAAATATACCCAATTTACAGTTTACATGTGACATAAAAAACAAAACAAGAGCAAAACAAAACAAAACTTTAACATGTTCAGTATGTTGGATGTTGTTCAGTAAGTTCAGTATTTCTAGAGTAATTCTAGAGAATGATCAAATTTAAAAATTATTTTCTAGAGAAACCTTCAGTGCAGATGGATATGTATAGGAAGTATTTAACATTTACTTCCTTTATTTCCTAACAAGCTGAAGGCCTCAGATTTATGTACTTGTCTTGAGATGGCTCCACATTCTGCAACATTTTGACTGCCCAGGGACACATGAATGGATCCTGTTTGGGAAGTTCGGTTTGGCGTTCCACACCTTCGTTCCAGAAATCCTCTCCTCCACTCTCCCAGCTCACTGTATCTTGCCTTCTGTCAGTGGATCACCAGTTTCCTGACAGGCAGGAAACAGCAGGTGAGGCTGGGGAAGTCACTTCCAAGGAAGTGTGGTCTACTATATGAGCTGATGAGTCAGGTCTACACTGCAGTCCCTGAATCTGTCCCGCGCACGTCACCGTCTGGTTCAGAGAAGCCACTAAACTGGACCAGACTGCAGAGAACAGTAAGGACAGGACAGGACCAGACTACCATCCCTCACGAACCAGAAACGGGCTGAGGTTTCGTCCCTCAGAGGTTTCGTCCCTCAGATCTTCACCTTCATAATCAGCTCACCAGTATCTCTGTCAGCTACACCATAAATACTGTTGTTTCTTCAGACAGATTTTACACCCTGCAGTAGTGTATTACACCATTCCAGTGGTGTGATATTCAACGCCTCATACACCACTGTTTCATTCCCATATGTGTGCATTAGTGATGTGAGCACTACCACACACACGTGCACTTTACATATATTCTTTGTTTTGTATAGTGCTTGTATATTGTGTATTGTGGGTAGATTGCTTGTATATTGTATATTGTGTATCATATGTAGACTGTGTTCTGCTGAGGTAGACTGTGTTCTGCTGAGGTAAACTGTGTTCTGCTGAGGTAGACTGTGTTCTGCTGAGGTAAACTGTGTTCTGCTGAGGTAGACTGTGTTCTGCTGAGGTAGACTGTGTTCTGCTGAGGTAAACTGTGTTCTGCTGAGGAAGACTTTGTTCTGTGCAATACTGTATTCTTCTTTGTAAGATTGCTGTCAGGATTTCAGCCTAGTTAATACCGGCTTCTGCACTCTCTGTATTAGTACATCTACACTTCTCTAATCAGTATAGCTGTTTCCACTCTTCTGTGTATGTAACAGTCACTTTTGTGACCATTGAAAGAACTCTTCAGCGCTGACCAGACTGAGGACACACAGTTTTAGGTGAAAGAGAAAGTTTATCCACAGCAGGCGCCTGTGAGCTCTGCCGCCATTTTCCGATCTGTGGAACACTTCCTTTCCGGCTGGAAGCTGAATGAGATGGACCATGTGATGGAAGACTATGCCTGCCTCTGCCTGGATGCCACGGTCTTTTAATCAGAAGGCCAATGGACATGAATCAGTGTAATGGCATGCCACAGTGGGGCAGGGTGGGGGTTACGGTGTCCAATCTCATGATGTCTCAAGATGCCCTTCATTGTCTCCAGTGTGGCCAGGTCTAATGATGGTGACAGGTCTTTATGCAGCAGGACATGGCTGCTTCCCAACACGTCTGGTGCTGGTATTGTGTGGGACAACAGGACTGCGTGGGACTTGGTTGACGAACGCATCTCCACAAAGGCAGCACGGCTGGAGAAGCTGGACTGTGAGAGTGTCTGGCGCGTTCAGTAACAGAGCACAACAGGAGGGGAGATCACCATGGCAGAGCAGTGAGCACAGGCGTAATACACTCTGTCACACGTGGCTTGCGCAGCGAGCACAGGCGTAATACACTCTGTCACACGTGGCTTGCGCAGTGAGCACAGGCGTAATACACTCTGTCACACGTGGCTTGCGCAGTGAGCACAGGCATAATACACTCTGTCACACGTGGCTTCCGCTTTTAGCACAGGCGTAATACACTCTGTCACACGTGGCTTGCGCAGTTAGCACAGGCGTAATACACTCTGTCACACGTGGCTTGCGCAGTTAGCACAGGCGTAATACACTCTGTCACACGTGGCTTGCGCAGTTAGCACAGGCATAATACACTGTCACATGTGGCTTCCGCAGTTAGCACAGGCGTAATACACTCTGTCACACGTGGCTTCCGCAGTTAGCACAGGCGTAATACGCTCTGTCACACGTGGCTTCCGCAGTTAGCACAGGCGTAATACACTCTGTCACACGTGGCTTGTGCAGTTAGCACAGGCGTAATACACTTTGTCACATGTGACTTGCGCAGTTAGCACAGGCATAATACACTCTTAATACGAGACGCTACTAGAAGGTGCGTTTAACAGGCAGGGAGACATTGTGCGGCGGGGGGCGGGGGGTGAATTTATTATATCTGTCCCACATAATGTGAAGTGGTGGACTGATGACTTTATATAAATAACAAACAGATTAGTAGGAGTTGATTACATATTAATATGATTAGTATGCAATTAACTAATATAAATAATCAGGATTTTTGAGTACTGAATGAACAATGAAAATGTCAAATAAACATGGATCACTTTCGTTGCTGACATATTAAATTATTATATGTGAATGTCAGTGGCCATTGTTAACTGTACAGTGAGTTCATTATGTAATGTGTCAACAACAAAACTATTTTTGAACAACAGCTATAGTTGGAAACACGATACAAACACCTTACCAGGCTTCGGTAGAGCTTCTGACTTATACTGAAACATAAAAGTGAAATACACATTAAAACCCAAACCTGTGAAAATAATAAACACTAGCATAAACCAGCGCAAACAAATGAATGACAGACTTGGTTGTTTTCTTGTAGATGAGTGCTGGCTTCAAAGCCAGGCAAATGCGTTTATTTCTTATCACAGTGACGTAGCTGTTACAATCCAGGTAGTGGCATGACTAAAATAAATCAGTGTATTGCTTGTTTAATTAATTCATTTTTTGTTTACTTAATTTTTATGAATATTTCATATTTGAAAGATGAGTTTAAGAACCTTTTGTTCATTTTTCAACCATGAATGAGACACATCAGGGCATATTAAGGTAATGTGTGTTTAAACCAGCTCATGAGACATCGTAAGATAAAACAACTGCTCGTGAGTTATAGATGCGTAGTATAAGCCCTGACAGATAAGACTGCAACTGGAAATGTAGGGGGCCCAGTCTCTGTGACCCCCCCCATCACAGGGCCCAACACGATTGGCCATTCTGCCCCCCCCCCCCCCCCCCCCCAACTCTGTGGTTACGCCACCAGTTCACTTCTTCTGTGACACATAACGGTGTTTTACTGTTGATTATTAATAGGATCACAGAATATCAAAATAGCAACCTTGAACTTTGGAAGAAGTCAGCGAATAAGCAGAGATATGGCATGACTCTTAAAAGCCTTCACCGTGGAAAAACTATTGGGATATTTTGAGTCAGCTTTTTCCTGAATTCTCCCTGAATTACTGCAGAAACATAAAAGACTGTGACCAGAAACCTGAGCTGCAGATAAAACCGGCACCTCAAATCTCGTATCAGATGTTTGTGTACAAGGTAACAAAAATATTGCACTTGGGTTAGTGTTAGTTTCCGTAATGTGTTTTATGCACACACACACACACACACACACGCACACACACACACGCACACACACACACGCACACACACACACGCAGGGTCAATAGAGAGTAGGCAGCATAAAGACCCCAGAGAGGTGGGTGGATGGATGGATGAATGGATGGATGGATGGATAGATGGATGGATGGATGGATGGATGGATGAATGGATATTCAAAAAAGAACGGATCTACACTCTGGGAACTTTAGAACCCTGTTAGTTTCTCCTGTGTTCCTGCTTAAGTTCCCCTCTCTGTCTACATTGCCTTCCCTGTTCGTGTTCACTAGTTTGTTGTACTGTCTCTCTGGGTTTTTGTCTACACTGTTTTCCTCGGTAGTATTTGCTTGTCTGATTCGGCTCTCTTTCCTCGTCCGGTATTCTCACATTGCTTCGTTGTTTGTTTTCCCCCGTTTTCTTTTAAGTTATGATTACTTGTGTTTTCTGTCTTGGGTGTGGTTTGTCTTACGTATTCCGGTTCAGTGTACTCCCTGCTTGTCCTAGTTTTATTCCTCATCGTTGTTCTCCTATTAGTCTCCTATTCCCTAGTTCTCACTCTCACCCTGTTGGCCTGTTACTCTTATGTTAGCATGTTTGTTCTTTGTTCTATTCTGTATTGTTTGTCTGTGTCTGTTATTAAACTTATTATTTAGTTATTCTATTCCATCCATTTGGTTCATTATGGCTTCCCAAGATAGTGGTGTCATTTGGTGGTGTGTTTGCTCTCCACCTCCCACGCGTTACAACTGCAGTTACTTGGAATCTTCTTTGAATCTCACACACACACACACACACACACACACACACACACACTCACACACACACACACACACACACACACACACACACACACACACACATATATATATATAAGAAGATTCCAAGTGATTGACTGTTTTAAGAGATTCAACACATATTCTCTATTTCTCTCTCTCTCTCTCTCTCTCTCTCTCTCTCTCTCTCTCTCTCTATATATATATATATATATATATATATATATATATATATATATATATATATAAAAATAAAACAATACATTTTCCAATTATATGAAATGGCTGATATGGTTTGAGCAAATTATATATATATAATATATCTCATTTGCTCAAACCATATCAGCCATTTCATATGATTGGAAAATGTATTTTTAGGCAACATCCGGCACAGATAAGGTATCTTTACTTTTAGTTTCACTATCGGCCAGTTTACCTGGTGGACTGCTAACAAACCCTGCCCTGGTCCCCTGAGTGTGTGTGCTATCGGTCAGCTGGGGAGATTATCTTATCACGCCAGCTCCTTTGATGCCTTTGAAGTTGTGTTTGCGTTTGATTTGTTTAGAGGTCAATTGGACACAATAACCAGCGTGTGGGCAGCTGTGCCAGGGTGAGCTCTCCAAAATGTCGAAATGAAACTAGAACTTTGCCTTTATGAGGCTATTTGAGCTGTAATCCTGTTTATTTATGGTGTAGGTAGCATTTTATCGACATAGTAAAGGTTTTGATCAAAATGCCTGCTGAAAGATGTAGGGTAACATTTTAACCTGACAGTCAGGGTGGGTGAGGGACAGAGAGTTCAGGCTGTTTCTGTCAGGCTTCTGTTGTAATATGACAAGCCCCATCTCTCCCAAAAAAGGACTGATTGCCCTAAAAGTCTCTCACAGAAAACTCTTTTTCAAATTGTGCTGTGAGTTCTGCCCAAGTTACC
This sequence comes from Electrophorus electricus, assembly GCF_041902795.1. NCBI lineage: Eukaryota > Metazoa > Chordata > Actinopteri > Gymnotiformes > Gymnotidae > Electrophorus > Electrophorus electricus. The sequence continues at coordinate 25,270,606 of NC_137512.1, read as the reverse complement.
AATCTAAACCTCACAATGGTTTGGATTCAAACCTAAAACTAGAAATAAACACCTAGACCAATGAAAATGTGCACCTTACCATGATGGAACAAACATGGGTGTTGTGCAGCTGGGTTTAACCTCCCCTTAATCAGTTCCTGATGACAGGGTTGGTGTGAACAAAAGAAAGTAACCAAAAGAAAAGATACAATGGTATTAACAGGACAGCCCACCAACAGCAGCAAGACAGTACAACAACAACAACAAAATCTGCAGATGTGAGGACCAAGGTCTTTAATTATGCTTTCCAAATGGGCACTCTAAAATGTGCACACACACACACACACACACACACACACACACACACACACACACACACACACACACACACAGTTTTTTCAGCTGTCTGTGTGGCTTTTGTCATTAGAGTGATGAATAAGTTGCCTCAAGCACTAGTGTATCAGCATAGTAGACCCCACAGTCATTGAGGACGCACAGTATCAGGGACCTGCATCATCAAGGACCCACGTGCTCAGGGGCCCACATCCTCAGGGACCTGTATCCTCAGGGACCCAAATCCTCAGGGACCTGTGTCCTCAGGGGCCCACATCCTCAGGCACCCACATACTCAGGCACCCACATCCTCAGGGGCCCACATCCTCAGAGACCTGTGTCCTCAGGGGCCCACATCCTCAGGGACCCACATTCTCAGGGACCTGTGTCCTCAGGGACCCAAATCCTCAGGGACCCACATCCTCAGGGACCTGTGTTATCAAATACCCACATCCTCAGGGACCTGTGTCCTCAGGGGCCCACATCCTCAGGGACCTGTGTCCTCAGGGGCCCACATCCTCAGGGACCCACATTCTCATTAACCTGTGTCCTCAGGGACCTGTGTCATCAGGGCCCTACATCCTCAGGGACCTGTGTCCTCAGGGACCCAAATCCTCAGGGACCTGTGTCCTCAGGGACCCAAATCCTCAGGGACCTGTGTCCTCAGAGGCCCACATCCTCAGGGACCTGTTTCATCAAGGCACCCACAGGGGTGGAGCCTAAAGAATGGTCTCATTGGCTGGGATGCCCGTTAATTAGAGAAGAAGCTGTGTTTTCTCTCATTGGCTGGGATGGCTGTTAATTAGAGAAGACGTTGTGTCGTCTCTACGGGGCAAAGGTCATATGGAGGCCAGAGAGGAAAAGGCTTGGTTAGTGCTGAACAATTGTAGGACAAGCCTTGAAAGATCACTCTTTGCTTAAATCCACTGACAATTGTGTGAGATCGTGCGTGCATGCACACACACACACACACACACACACACACACACACACACACACACACACACACACACACACACACACACACACACACACACACACACACACACACACACACAGAGCAAAAGAGGGAGAGAGCTCTTCGGGCTCCTAAAGGACTAATTTCCAATAGCAAGGACTTTAGCACTCTGTGTCAGCAGTAAACCAGAGGCCTCTGCTTCTGACTGAAAATGGGCTTTTCCTGTGGGATCTCCACTTAAACCAGTGACCAGTTCTGTTCTCTCAGCTCACAGCGTTGAGATGCAGTGGATTCGACCGCCACTGCCTGACACAATGGTGCATGCATGTTTGCATTTCAACCAAACAAAGAGCTCCAGGAATAAAGTATTTGCAACAAAGTGATCTCATTGGGTCCTTATTATTGACATTTGGGATTTGGGACCCAGTGGAGCCAGACTTAAGCTGTGACAGGGTGAAGGTTCAGCACTCCCTGTGCAAGCCCTCCCAGCCTCAGTTCACTAGACACGCCTACAGAGGGCACCTGAGGTTCAGCCCAGGACACGGGGCAGCGGTGAACACCTATTGTCTGCATCTGTGTGTGCATGTGTGTGCCTGAACTGAATATTTCCTAAACGCTAATGTCTAAGAACACGAGAACAGTGGCAACATGTACAAAAAATAACATTTTACATGTATGTCTCACACAGAGCAACCTGAAACAGATGCAACAGTGAATCTCCTGAGACATGTTACTTTGAACTGATCTCTCAGAATTAACAACACAAACATGCTGACTTGTCCTTTATATGCTGGTCTTTCAAGGGGCCTCTCCCCAGCAAACCTTATGCAGAGCTCTAGGCTCTCAGCTGGCCCACAGTGATCTCCTGATCACATTTCCTCACTTCCTCCTTCAGATCAGATCTCCCACAACTCAACTTGCTCCACCTGTACCCTGGCTCTGGTGAGGGGCTCTAATGCTTCTGTTTTGGCTTCTCCTGCATGACCTCATCGTGTCTCCCCCTCCTGTACGCTGGCTGCCGCTGACACCAGCGGAGGAAGGTGGGTGCCTCCATGTTCAGATGCAGAAACACAAAGCCTGTTTTTAAGAAGCTGATGCTTCAAACTCAGAAAGCACACCAAACTACTTCCAAAGTCTTGTTTTTAGAAATAAAACCAGCCAGGACTGATAGGGCTGATCTATTGATTTTCACCGTTCTGCTGTTGCGTTTGGTAGACCACACTGAGGAGTGTTGGACACGATGGATCTCGTAAAATATGATGCTTTCTGTTCTTATTCAGTAGGTTTTGATGCTCTTAAAAAAAAAAAAGTCTACATGTTTTCTGTTTGATTAAACCTCAAGGTCACACATGGTGTTGAGAGACTGCAGAACTCTCCAACACATGTTCAAACTCACCTGATGAGTGCAACCTCACCTCATCTCTATAGTTAATAAAGAAGAAAATTAATTGCCTTCCTGAGAAGAACAAAAACAAACTTGCAGTTGCATGACAAAAGGCACTGTAACAAGCTTGAGAAAACCGGCTCGTGGGCAAACATGACAAGTCTGGAAGTGTACAGGTAGAGTGGGTTTCAAGGGAAACATCTGGGCTTAGCAATTGAGAGCATGTGAGAAAACAGAATTAATGTGACATCATGATATCCAATGGACTTTCTCTTTATTATTTATTTATTTATGCTCTTGTGTCATATTCTGTAAGTGGTTCCGTGTTGAGTTTGGCAGAATTCTATATTTAAGATCATTTGTGACCTTTAATCTCAGGGTCAACTGTTTTAATCTTTTTTTAGCAGGTTTTAATCTCAATGCGATTTATACCCAAGGACCTCAACAGTGCACCATCTACAGTTACATTTGATTTGTATCATTCCTCTCACTTCAGCACCTCGACAGAGCCCTAATGTTGAAGAACAGACCTCCACAGATACATAACAGGAAGCTATTCATCTGAGTGACAACACAAAAACACCACAGCCATGAAAACAAGCAGAAACACAGACCTCTTCCAGACAGAGGGAACACCGAGCAGGTTTGTGTGTTGGGTGAAGGCCAGAGAAGGTGATTCTCTGTTATTTTCCGATTTGTCGTAACAAGCATGGGTCTTTCCTGGGTCTGAAGCCCTTCACCGATACACATAACGTGACATCACTAGAAGAGGAAATTGAGCTTCAGTAATGGAGCCATTTAAAGCTGTGACCAGGGGCAAGAGGAGCTTGACTGGGAGGCCACAGTGAGAGTGAACCGACCCTTCAGAGGAAACCCCCCTAAAGTCACTCCAGGAATGGAATGGTCATGCAGGCCACATGTCCATGTGCTGCTGGACACTGATCTGGTCATGACACTGACCAGCGACCGCAGGTGACATCTGCTCACCTCCGAATGATTTATGCCAGATCGGAAGTAGCGGCTTGCACTTTCCTGTACCTCATTTTGATGCCAGTGTGTCTGTGGCTAAATGTTCCAGTTTTTAACATCCCAATCTCACCCCATTAAACCTAAATCTAATGTGACTCCTAAGAACACAAAAACCTGAGTTCAGATCATATAGAGAGAGAGGAGGAACCTTTTATCTGTTCATTAAAGGTGTATTTCTATACATTATTCTATATTTTGATATTGTCAAAGACAATGGCACTAGGTAGATGTGTTAGGTCATCCTGGCACACAGATGGCTTTCAGTTAATTTAGCGAATATTCAACCACAGACTAAGCAGCTGGGTACAGAAATAAAAAGGTATGCGCTAAATCTCCAACCTGTTTAGATGCGTAGCAATGCAGGGAGGTGGACTGTAACTCACTCACAGTTAGCAAGCAGGATTTTTTTTTTTCATTTAAATTTTTCACACCAGCAAACTATCTAAGACGTGTTTTCTAAGGAAAACACAAGGTTTGCGCTGGTTTGAGTCAGCTAGAGATATCTACCTGTTGGCAAACGTTTACTGAGGGTGTGTTCACACTGGGCGGCTATGAAAACCAACCCTAGTACAAAACACCGCTAGGTATTCTGGTTCGACTGTAAGTTTGAATGTGAACGCGAAGCAAACCAGGACTAAAATGTATAATTTTCTTTTTTTGGTCTGCAACCGAACTACTGGTACAAACACACCCAGTTTAGTTAACAGCCCATTATTTGTGTAATTTGGTGGTGGCTTGTCCTTCATCGCTAACACATAACTTATTTAGCTAACATGTGTTAGCTTTGTAGTGGCTGAGTGAACCGAGATAAAATGAGCTCATTTTACACGTAACGTCTGAGTAGAAATGTCCCCACAGCTGCTTGTATTTATAACTCATCTACGTGTAAGGGAATGGTGCTAACTTTTAAAATGCAAACCTTCAATTTGTTTACCCTTTAGTTAATGACAAAACAACACACCTTTAGGTTTCAGTGTAAACACTAGAGAAAGGCTCAGGTACTTTCTGTGGGGTGACCAGTTGTATTTAGCGCTGGTAACATAATGTTATCGTGCTGTTTAGTGGAGTAGTGACCGCTACCTCAACCCTTAGCTGTTGGCCTTTATGATAAATATGTAAATTAAATATGTATGTAGCTAGTTAGAGACTTGCTGTTGTAAAAAAACAAAAAACAAAAACGACTAGTATGTCCTGCTTTCTGGTTGTTCTTCCATTTATTCACCTCTACTGACTGACCAAATTAAAAAACAACAACAAAAACCCCATTAAAATCAAACAATTTAGTTGTGCCAGCTGGTCTCAACCACTGTGCATTTGGGGATGGGGCCACACCTATGTTTTCCTTAACAAGCAGAAGTAATATTAAAATAAATAGGAAATAGTAAGAGTCAGATCATAAAGGATCATGAAAGGATGGCATATTTCATATATTTTCTGCTGGGGGGTGCAGGTTGGCATGTTCTTGTAACCACACCAAGTATGTGTGGCTTTGCCCGTGAGTGTAATCTCCTTCAAAATCTTTGCTGCTGTTTTTGTCAAAAATCATGCATGTTTAGAATAGGAGAACCTAGCTGCATTTTAAAATTCAAGTTCACTCAGCTTGCCTGAATGAGACAACTTTACTCAGAATTGAAATGTTCAGATGTTCTTTTCTTCCTCTGCATTCGGAGATAAGCTTCTTGGAACAACGGCCTGGTTGAATGGAGGCTTTACCATCTGCTGTAATCCAGCGGGGTCAGAGCAGACGGGGCTGGTGCGCTCATGCAGGGGGCAGAACCTCATGGCTCAGCCCCGAGCAGGGAGGGAAGTCTCCCAGCATGGCTACAGCTGTGGTCCCACTCACACCACCACTGATGAAGAGTGGAAGCACTCTGTCCACTCCTTCCCTCTCTCTCTCTCTCTCTCTCTCTCTCTCTCTCTCCACCTCACTATATGTCTCCTTTTGTGCTCTCATTTTTCTTTCTTCACACCCTCTCGCCCTCTTTTCTTTGTTTAGTTTCTCTCTCTTTCTCTCTGTCTCTATACTCACTGCCTCTTTTTTTCTCTTATAGGTGATCCTTGAGCTGGTAGTCACTGTGAGAGACTCCAGGCTTTAGCTCAAGACCAAGGCTCGGAAAAAAGAGAGCCCCCTGCACAGCCTAGCACACGCTAACACAGACTACATTTCCAAAAGCCACACAAGTCTTCAGGTCATAGATCAATTCTCTTTTTGTTTTTTGAATGGCGATATTATCAGACTTGTTCCAATTAATACGATCAAAGTTTAGTCCAGCGCCTTGGCTACATCTGACAGCATTCACTGCAGCCTGGGAACTACGACTGTTAAAGGAACCAAAACTCATGCAGAGATTTGCCCTGCCATATCAGGCAGGGATCAGGCAAGCCAGCATGCTCTCGATGGCACTCGCGCTCTGATTGGATGTGCTAGACTCAAAGCCCCGCGCAGCACATCAACCGATGTTGACAGACCTCGTGATTTATGGTTGTGAGCAGAACTTCATCATACAGCCGTGAGCCGCCAGACGCGGCTAATAGCGCCGTAACCCAATCCATCTGTGAACTTCCCTCTGCCTCGGCTTGGGGTTGATGGGGCAGGAGTTGCACTCAACACCTGATGTTGATTACAGGCAGATGGAGGTGTGGCGGATATGAAGACTCCCCCCATTCACCCGTGCACCCTGCAAGCTTAGCCTGGGCAAGGTCACCGTTCACTGTGTGTGTGTGTGCGTGTCTGCATACAGCAGGAACAGTATTGCAGAGAGGCAGACCAGATAGAACAACTGCGATCAGTCTCTGGACCCTGACTCAGGAATGAAAGCAGATGTTTGACGATGGTGACATCCGAGAGTCTACCGAGACATGTGCTTAAGCTGTGGGTTTTAAAAAACAACCGGCCCATTCTAATGATGTTTGGAGCCTCCAGTTCTTTAAGCACACCTACTCAGCAGTTATACCTGTAGGCTCTCGACCCTGTTTTGTCTCATTTCTCTGCTCTCTGAAGTTAGCTGGCTAATGGCAAGTTGTCTCGTGTCTCTGCATAAAATCGCCATGTTTTCAGTGGCCTCTTTCATGACTGACATGTTTAAAGAAGCCAGTAAAGGCACCATGTGTACAGGCATCCAGTTCAATTCAGTCCAGTCACTTCAGAGTACAACTGTGCTACCAGCTGCACTGGATTGCAAATTACAGTTGACTGTGAAAGGTCAGAGGTCAGTTATTTCTTCGTATAAACTTTATTATATGTGGCAAAATCCTCTAGGTGATTCTAGACCAAAAAATGTCTGTATGCGGATCCTTAAACAAGTTGAACTGCTTTGGCATCATTCAGAATCGGTGGGATTAAACATAATACGGTAATTCAGAGAAAGAACTACCCGACAAGCACAGAATGGCTTTGTCTTATCCTGGGTCCCTTCAGTCTGGCTGGCAGGGGATGATCCTGTCTCATTTAAAGCCTTAACTAAGCAATGCAGGTAGTGAACGTTCAGATTAAATTCTGCTTCTCCGAAAGAAGGTGTGAGAGTCAGCACATCCTGTTGTTCACCAAGGTTTGGGCTTGCAGGAGGCAAGTCTGCACAAACCTGCATAAGCACTATAAACACTGCAAACAGACAGGATAAACACTACACAAACAGCATTAATACTACTCACAGGATAAACACTAAACCCTATAAACAGACAACATAAACAGCATAAACACTACAAACCATAAAAACTACAAACAGAACACTAAACACTAAACAGACATCTTAAATACTACAAACAGAACAAACACTATAGACAAACAAACACTACAAACACATCATCAACACTAAACAGCATAAATACTACAAACGGGATAAACACTAAACACTATGAACAGACAACATAAACAGCACAAACACAACAAACTATAAAATACAAACAGACAGCATAAATAATACAAACAGGATAAACACTAGACACTATAGACAGACAACATAAACAGCATAAACACTAAAATAAGCAATGTAAACTAACAGCGTAAACCCAAATTCACTGCAGGAGAAGCACAGCTAGAAAAGTGAACTACCCTCCATCAAAAAAACCCAAACCTTTATCTGTGTGATTGTACTAATGTCTACCTTTGCTCTTTTATTCTGTCACATTTTTGGAGGTTGACGAACATCTCAGGGTCATTGCTGAGAAAAAGACACTCCTTGTTCACTTTGAACAAGTGTGCGAGTGGCCAAGAGAGTACTTGCAAAAGCCGTCACGCCTTACACCACCCACTCATGTCCCAGTGGAAAATATGCTTTTACCATGCTGTATCTGTGTGTGTGTGTGTGTCAGAAAGTGAAAGTGTTGCGGAGGTTTACACAATACTGACATGTGAGTCAAAGCTAAATTCCATCCATTCTCCCAGCATTCTGTCCACATGCCAGTAAAATTAGTTAAACATTAATTAAGTTTCCTAAGAACTGATCATAGTTACAGACCCAGTTTAGAAGGCCTTTGTGAAATGGTTCATCCATAGCTCCATGGTGTCCAGGAGCTGCAGGTACCTGTCTATAACTGCTGGATTTGTCTGCGTCAGCTGACTGCTCTGATCAGCTCCTGCTACTCCTGGGTGGTACACGTGCATTCCTGTTGCAGCCCACCTGTTGGTTACCTGGTGCAGGTGTTCCAGACGTTAGAACAGAAGAAACACATGAACCTGTGAGGTCATGTACCCTACAGAGTGCTCCCCACAAGACCAGGTTTCAACACATGTGCTCATCACTCACGACAGACTCTATAAGTGTCTGACGTGTGAACGAAAGGACCACAGTAAGTGTAATCTACCTCACACGCAGTGTGTGCGACAGCTCAGCTCTAAGGTTAACGTGCCGAGGTTAATGACTGCGGTTCCTGCCTGGATAGCCACAGCAGCAGAGAGACATCTGGGATGTTCACTCTCACTCTTTTGGCTCACTGATGGAAGTGTGTTTCCTCTCAGCTGGGGGCGAGTGGTGAATGTGATTGGTGGAGTGGGGAGTGGGCAGGTTCAGGAGATAAGCCTGCTCTGGGTGGTGCAGAACGCCTCTGGAAGCAGGAGGAACAGGCACTGACACGTACTGGAGGCAGCCAGACATTACCGTGAGCTCTGCAGAAGAAGCCATCTGCTCCAGCCATGCAGACACCATATGGAGAGCTCTGCTTTATCAAACAGTGCTTACCAGTCACTGAAGATGATTTGACTTCACAACCATACTGATGTTTCTGGAACTTCTAAGGTTTTAGAAAAAGTAAATAATATAACAACTTAGATGTATGCATGGATTCAGGCCATGTTGGTTTACTTGTATGATTTTATCATACAAGATGTAGTTTTATACGGAAACGTCTTATAGTTCACATTTTCTAAACAGTTCACACTGTCTATCTCGAGTGTCTAGCACTTTTCTGGTGGTATGAAAATGTCTGCGTGAGCACACAAGCAGGCTGGTGTCTGGAGCCAGGCCAAGTAAAGGCATTGTGTAGAAAAGTAGCTTAAGACCAGTCACATTTCAGAGATTCTTTGGTTGTTGAAGCCCGCAGAGTAGCAGCCCCATCTCAGGCAAGGCAGGGAGGGCCGTGGTTGTGCTGTCACGGGGTGGAGCAGATGAAACGCCTTCTCTAGTGAGAGAATCTCGCCGTGTGCTCTCAACACTTCTGTGGATGTTTGAGATGCCTGAAAACCAGGCAAAGCACGACCAGTCTGAGGTCTTTATCCGAACACACTCGTTATCAGGACAAACTCGTTATCAGGACACACTCATTATGAGGACAAACTCTTGTAAATCTGACACTTGTGCAGAGCGTGAGGGGGCGTTAGTTTCGGACAGATGAAGAGATTCTGTCGTGAGACCGAGACTTCAGGTTTCTATTCCTGGTCATTTCCCTCTTTTGTCTAAATCTACGTGCCACACGGAGCACATGTGGCCAGAATGTGCTGCAGGCAGCTAAACGTGAGCCATCAATCCCGCAGTGCGTAGATCTCAGGAATTACAGCCTGCAGAATAAACACAGCCCAGGGGGCTGTTCTGCAGGGCCCCCTGGTGAAGCTGCCCTATGAGAGGCAAGCCCGCCTGGGGTCCAGAGCGCCATTCGAGAGGGTTCACGAGGTCCAGAGAAGCACAATTTAGCATGACATCTTGGCAGCTTTATGGGGGAAAAATTTCCCAGGTGAGGTCAGGGCAGAAGCTGTTAGTGTTTGATGTTACTTAATCACTCTCCTCCAAAGGTGAGAAGAGGTTTAATCTAAAGGTAACACTGTTGGGGAATTAATTAGTAATGGCACCTTGGGGCCAGTGAGCGGAACGTGTGTTGAACAATTCCTATGTTTACATGCATTTTGGCGTGTATTTCTGCACCGTTGGTGTGTCCAGCACTGCCCAAATCGGAAGGCTGGGACCCGTGACGTGGCAAAATGAAAAGGGGCATCAGTGTTGTTCAGCAGGCAGGACTGCTGGTTCATACCCCCATGACTGCATGTGGCAATTGAGTTTCTTAAAGTCGTTTTTAAAAAAAAACAAAGCCTAAGTCAGCCACTCCTCTAATGGTCTCCACGTGTTCGCCAGAAACGGCACCTCTGACGACTTCGCGTACTGACTGCACACACATGGGAAAGCCATTACATCCAGACAGATTGTAACTAAAACAGCTCCGATTTGAGCTATGACCGAGCTTCGAGTTTAAAATAGCCGGCCTGGGTGTGGAGAGATCTGTGTGCTCGTTGGAGTCCAAATTACTGCTCACAATTGTGCTATAGAGAAACAGAAGAGCTGGAGATGAAAGAAGTCTGTATGTGGTAGTAGTGGAGGATTGGGTATGCTGCGTCTGGCTAGTGCTGTTTGTGTGTGTGTGCGTGTGTGTGTGTGCATCATTTTATGAATGAATGAAATAAACAACCACAGCATTCCTCAGCTGCTAGTGGAAGTTATGCACATGCTGAAGTATTCACTCACACACACACTCACACTCACCAACCCCCCCACACACACACTCCCCCACAGACACACACACACATACACACACACACACACAGACATGCAGACTGTGACAATGACCGGACTGGTGCCAACCCGCTGTCCTGAAAACCCAAAGATGAAAAATACACTCAGTCCAGTTTTTGAGTTTTTCACCAAACATCCTGAGTGATGTGCCATCAGAGGCTACAAGCCAAGATTTTCTCCTGTCATGTGCAAAGTCACACAGACACGAACACACGCACAGGTGAACAAGCGCGCGCACACCGACATGTGGAAAATTACAGTGTGTGGTTTGTGTGGGTGTTGTGTGGAATGACGGCTCTTGCATGTGCTGAGGCGTGTCTCTTAGGCTGAGGGAGGGAGGAGTGAGTGAGCGATTAGTCCGACATGGTCAGTACGTCAGCTGAGGAGTAGCGTCTGCTTCCTCTGAAGCTGCCATGCTTGCAGGAGGAGAAGATGAGTCCCCCTCCAGGCCGTTCTCAGTTACGTGATGTTTTTAGGTGAACAAAACCACAGCTCTTGGCCACACGCTGATTCCTGAACATTTGATCTCATGTGACTTGACTGCCGTGCTTTTCCCATGAGTCACTCGGCTCTGGTCTCAGAGCTGCTGGCGCATGGCGTAGGTCTGCGGTTAGAGGCGGCGGGCACGCCATGCCAGCCCGCAGAGAGCGATCCTACACAGGGCCGTGTCCATCATGAGGGCCCCTGCTCGCTGTCGGACACGCTCAAAGAGCACCATTGATGGAGGCAGCATTCTGGTGGCTCTGTATGCTCTGTATGAACAGGAAACACAGCCCTAACCTCTGACCCCTGTATGTAGTGAACTCATAACCCCGTGTGTGTGCCTGCAGAGAGAGATGGCACAGTGACAGCTGCGAGAAGAATTCCAGAGAAACTCCGTTATCCCAGCCTGCACCACACCTACAACCCTTATACCATAATCTGGCTTGATGACGGCGAATGCACTGATGATTCCGTGCAGCGAGAGGCGGCTACCAGCAGCCATTGTGTTCCAAAAGATTGATCAAAGTCCAGGATTCTGTTCAGGAGAGTCGTTGCTCCATGTCCTGCTACTCTGGTGCAGCTCGGGGTCAGAGGTGAGGTCATCATCTTCAGACCAGAACACAGTACACTGTGCAGGTCATGATCCATACATGAGGTCAATGATTATGAATAGAAACAATGAGAAACATAAAGCAATAACAGAATGAAAACTTTAACAGTGTGTATTTATAAGGGTGTTGTTTGTACGGATGTTGCGTGTTGTATCATGGTTACGTAATTGTGGCGTGGGCTGTAAGCAGGACGTGGTCTCTGTGATTGGACTGTCTTAGTTGAAGCGGGTGGGGCAGATAGAGAGGCAGCCGGGGGTGCACTAGAGCCTCTACCGGTCAGTGCTGCCTGTCTTTTATCCTCCTATGTACTGTGCTGCCTGCTGGACTAATCCCCCATCACGCCTGACCCATCTGTGCTGGACTAAACCCCCAGCAGATCTTTCTGCACTGGCCTCATAGTGCAATATTAAGGGTAGCAGGCATGGCTGTGTGTAGGTGTACAGGTCTGTACGTATGGAATGCTGCACCATGTAGCTTTTCACCCTCACAGGTGGTTAAAAAAACATCCTGTCTTGGAGATACCTGTTCAAGTACAAAAGGGTCTCTCCAAAAGGGTTATCTCCAAAAGGGTATCTGCAAAAGAGTTATCTCCAAGATAAGACTTAAGACTTAAACAGTGGTATGTGAAATCTCTGGGAGAGCTGCTCCCCCAAGATTACAGATCAGTTTTTTGTTAAAGATCTCTTCAGGAAAGTTTTTACCTGAAAAACATTGAGTAACTTTCAGACAAATACCATGGCCTTCAAATCTGCTCATGTTTCTAGCCGTCAAACTAGATGAGTGAGACTTTATACACGCACAGTGCAGAACCACGATGTCAGGTTGGCAGGAGAAACCAGGGTCAGTTGTGACTTTGCTAATATTCTGTAAACAATGGAACTGAGGAGAATCCTGAAACGTTCACATTTAACACACAGATGTGACTTCTTTCCTTTTCTCAGGCCTCACGAGATCTGACATGAGATCAAAGTAAATGCATGAGATGTTTCCACTGGTGAGAGGAGAGCAGTGTTAATGTCATCACGTGTCGCTTCTCCATGGAAATTCAAGGCATGCTCGTGTTCCGTACATTTATGGCACAAATAGAAATCAAGCAATTTGTCACAACTATGAGACACTTTATAGAATTTGATCAGGACTGCGTTACCAGTGCAGCGCTCCGTCACTAGTGGAGACGTCTTTTTTGAACGATTTCCTTGTTTTTGTCCTGCTTTCTGTGCGTTCCCATCATTTCCGAGCTTTGATGGGGTTAGGATGTGTCTTTTGATGTTCTGGTGTGTGGGTGGAGTTTCATTTGCGTGCCGTTTCCTAGAAACAGCCATCAATGTCAGATT
>NC_137512.1:25195000-25252500 GCF_041902795.1 Electrophorus electricus | reverse complement strand
TCCTCGACTTCTAAGTCCTCGTGTTCTTGCTCCTTGTGTTCTGCAGCTCCTTGGTGCTTGTCTTCTTGGATTTTGTCAGTTGACCCTTATGCAGAGTGAACTACAGAAGTGCTTTGTTGTCTGCTGGGAAATTATTTCCTCCTGTGTCTGTAATCTAAAGAGACTGAAGTGAAGTCACTGCCAGTGTGCACTTTATGAATAGTGTACATACATGTGCTGCTCCAGAAAAGATGGACTCCTATAGCTTGACAGTGTATCAGACAGAATCCTACCTCAGGACTAGGATGAGCTAGAGTCATGTCAGCAAAAACCTACATCAGTAAATCCGAACAAGTAAGATTTCATTGGATTGCATTAATGAAGTCATAAAAAACCCAAGATGAATATAACACTTGACACTAACCTCAACTTTAACCACTTCCATAACTTTTCATATGAACCATGCAAATAGTTTCAAATTTGTTATCAGTTGTTATCAGGTTGGGTGGACAGGAAGCCAGAACAGCCAAGTGTGACCGAGGTTGTTACTACAGGAGGCTTCTAACTGGCTGGTAATCAGATGATCACAGGAGACACTGTAGCATGTGTGATTGTTTCTATTTGATTGAACTGACAGACTTAATATGAGTGTTAATCTGAGTGTTAATCTGAATCCGTGTTTGGGGACAGCATATAGGGTTGGTATTACGTAACTGTAGTGTTGGATGTGGGCTCTTCTTAACTAAATGTATCCTCAATGGATTTAATTCTCAAACTGTTGTCATGTTGAATTACTCATGGTTTTGGAAAAAAACATTTTAGCATAAAGATATCAGTAAATACTGTCAAACGAGGAATGGAATAACTGAGTCATAGAGTTATTCCAGACTTTGTGTAATTATCAGAACATTCATAATTAAAAGTTTGTTACATATTATTTTTGAAATAATGAAAATTCTCTCCAGGTCTACTAGGCATCAGAGCCCATTCCTGTGAATCCTGTAGCCTTGTGCATGAGAAACGCGCAGTTTCAACTGTGCAGGGCTGTGTTTTCTGACTAGTTTGTAACAGGGCCCTAAAATTCCTCTCTGTTGTTGTCTTTCCTGTTCCCACGTGTCTGTGCTGAGAGATACTACAAACTAGTCACTCCTAATTTACAGTACCTGTGACAAAACGTCTGCTTTTTAGTGATATTTATGACCAGTTTCAGCCAAAACCCACAGAAACTGATCGCAGATCTCTTTAGACTCTTATCAGGTCGTTTGTAAGTAAATTAAGTAAATAAAATAATGCTAACACCAGAAGCACTGTAACCTTTAACTGCTTGAATTGTACAACATCTACAAAACTTCTTCAACCTTCTGCAGTTTCAGACCAAATTTCCTGCCTCGTTTCTACTCTAAAGTTTCCTGTTTAAGGGACATCTTGGGCAAAGTCACACAGAGGGTTGTTTGAGGTCAGCGGGATTAAGGTTTGGGGTAAACAGAAAACTAGCAGATGTAGTGAGGTAGATTTGGTGTAGTTGTGGTGAGATAGTTTTTGTGTAGAAGTTATGGTGAGGTAGTTTTGGTGTAGTTGTGGTGAGGTAGTCTTGGTGTAGTAGTTATAGTGAAGTAGTTTTGGTGTATTAGTTGTGGTGAGGTAGTTTTGGTGCAGTTGTGGTGAGGTAGTTTTGGTGTAGTAGTTATAGTGAGGTAGTTTTGGTGTAGTAGTTGTGGTGACAGTTTTTGTGTAGAAGTTATGGTGAGGTAGTTTTGGTGTAGTTGTGGTGAGGTAGTTTTGGTGTAGTAGTTATAGTGAGGTAGTTTTGGTGTAGTAGTTGTGGTGACAGTTTTTGTGTAGAACTTATGGTGAGGTAGTTTTGGTGTAGTTGTGGTGAGGTAGTTTTGGTGTAGTAGTTATAGTGAGGTAGTTTTGGTGTAGTAGTTGTGGTGACATAGTTTTTGTGTAGAAGTTATGGTGAGGTAGTTTTGGTGTACTTGTGGCGAGGTCATTTTGGTTGAGCACAACCATTCCAACAATTCGTATTTGGTCGCATTGAGCACCACAGAGGAGTTTTACCTCATAACACAGAGCAGCTACATTGTGACCTCAGTCACAGACACTGTGTGTACGTCCACAACACGTGGTGTGACAGTATGAACAGAATCTCAGCTGTCCATCTTTAATAGATAGACAGACAGAAAGAAAGAAGACACCTGAATTAAAAGTAGTCACGAGTTGAGAATCTGTGAGCACTTGCTCTATTAAAATGATCTAACCTATCACTCACACTTAGTCATATCATATTCATGCTAACAAAATATAAAATACATCATAAAAACCTTCAGACATGATTGCAATCCATAAAGTTATGCATGTTTTTGTTATTATTGGGTCTGTGTGTCTGTGTGTGCATGTGTGTGTGTGTGTGTGTGTGTGTATGTGTGTGTGTGCATGTGTGTGTGCGTATATGTGTGTGTGTCTGTGTGTGTGGCGTTTAGCCATTTGGCTGTTGTGTACGTGCTGTGGGACAATGCAGTCAGCAGCTTTAGCCCTGTGCGGGTTGATGGACAGGTGTGGGGGCTGGTCTGCTCCTGGAGGTTGAGTCGGGGGGAAACACATTGCCCTCTCCCTCTCTTCCTCTCCTCAACTGGCAAAGTTAAAGAAAATAAAGGGAAAAAAGTTCAGAGGATTCAGGACCGTAAACACCGTCCAGTGACACAAAGACCTCAGTGTCAGAGGTCACATAGCACTGACCAAAGCCTAAAGAAACTGGTAACAAAGCCCTTGGCAGCCTTGCAAAGAGCAGAGTTATGGAGGGGAAAAGAAGCTCTTGGAGGACAAATGGCTGGAGGCCTTTAAATTTCTCTCCCAGCCTCCCTCCTGCCTTGAGAAGGGCCTTGACTGACGTGTGGCCAGTGGCCACAGCCGTGCTCTCAGCAAGGCCAAGCATGGACCCCCAACTCTCCGCACCAAAGCAGTCCATCTTAGATTTACACACTCCCACTGAGGTTCAATGTCAAGTTCAGTCACACCTGCGACCCATTTTCCCATTGGGATCCTAACACACAGATCACTGTGAGGAATTCGGAAAATCGGCTTTGCTCAGAAGACTGTGTCCAATAGCTGGGCATGAGATTATCCCTAAAACGCCACAAACAGTCCTCGCCCAATGAGATGACTGACCAGGCCTTGCCCAGTGAGATGACTGACCAGGCCTTGCCCAATGAGATAATTGAACAGTCCTCACCCAATGAGACGACTGATCAGGCCTCACCCCATGAGACAAGTGAACTTGCCCCATGAGACGAGTTAACAGTCCTCGCCCAATGAGATGAATGACCAGGCCTCGCCCAGTGAGATGATTGACCAGGCCTCACCCAGTGAGATGATTGTCCAGGCCTCGCCCAATTAAACGGCTGACCAGGCCTCGCCCAATTAAACGGCTGACCAGGCCTCGCCCAATGAGATGACTGAAGTGTCACCACTGCCATGCAACCTAGTCCCAATGTGCATTCAGTTAACTGACCAAGGCATCAGACCTTAATGCTTGATGAGAAAATAATACTGTTTAATTACCATGTTACTCTATGTAATTTATTAACATATCTGGACATACATTGTTAATTTAGCGCTGAAATGCGGAAGTTAATAGGCCTGCCTCAAAATTACCATATGGAATATTAAAATTTAATACTGACAAAAAGTCCTTTTCTTCATGAAACACAGCAGTGTGATGTCACTGACAATTTGTAGCAGTTAGTGAGAGAGACTAGCAGTTTGTGAGAGAGAATAGCAGCTAATGAGAGAGACTAGCAGTTTGTGAAAATCAGATGCCACACAGCAGCCTCATCCTTGACCATCTGTATGTAATCACACACATTGGACTGTGCAGTTTTTTTGTGAGAACACCTTGAACGGAGAAAATGATGAGTAGAAGAATAATACATAATTAAGCTTGCTACTAAACTCTTGCGTGTACATGCGTATGCCTGCGCACATGTATGTGTATGTATGTTTGTTGGTGTCTGTATGTCATAAACCACAAACCTCCATCTCATGAATGACTCCGCCAGTCATTCTGAGCGGAGCCTGCTCATGACCACGCCCACCCAGTGACAACAGCTTCGTGACCACGCCCACTCGATGACAACCCGCCCAGCATGTCTGCAGCCCACAGGGCAAAAGTCCCAGCACTCGACTGCTGGGGCATTTAAGCCTCATGACTCCTGCCCACCTGCCCCCTGCCCCCTGCATTAAAGGGCAGTTAGCCGCGTAGGCGTGGGAAAGCAGTGAGTGAGCAAGCACCAGGTTTGATGCATTAAGGCATTTGTTATGTGGGCTGGGAGATGGTGGGAGATAACACACTCTCACACGCTCTCACACACTCTCACACACTCTCACACTCTCACACACTCTCACACACTCACACACTCTCACACACTCTCACACTCTCACACACTCTCACACTCTCACACACTCTCACACTCTCACACTCACTCTCACGCTCTCACACGCTCTCACACGCTCTCACACTCTCACACACTCTCACGCACTCTCACGCACTCTCACGCTCTCACGCTCTCATACTCTCACACTCTCACACACTCTCACACTCTCACACACTCTCACACTCTCACACACTCTCACACACTCTCACACTCTCACACACTCTCACACTCTCACACTCTCACACACTCACACACTCTCACACTCTCACACACTCTCACACACTCTCTCACACTCTCACACACTCTCACACACTCTGGCGTTGGCCTGTAGCAGCCTTAACGCAGTGTGGCATGAGGGCTGTGCTGCAGCATGAAAACACAAACTGTCAACATCAGAACTATCCAAAGCGTGGAAACCCTGGGTTACTGGGACTGATGGCCTGTGAGATCGATGACAAGTCATTATAGGTAATATAGTATCAGTCCACCTCTGCACAACTTTTACACAAACCAGTATGTTTACAACTGTAAGGACTTATGGCCATAGTTGTAATACGGTTATGACAAAGCAAAAAATACTCCTTAATGGACAGAACTTAATGAGATCTGGTGATGATTCCCAGTTCTGCTGGTGGGAGATTCCCAGTTCTGCTGGTGTGTGATTCCCAGTGTGAGGTGTGAGGTTTTCTCTCTGTCTAATGGGCTGTGCTAAGCCTGTTTAAATCCTTATGAATATGAACAATGCTAGTGCTTTGCTACCAGACCTTTTGTTCAAAAAACACCAAAACTTCAGTCAAAAGCTTCACATGAAGTTCACAGAGATCAGGAGGAATGTGGGAGAAGCTCTCTCTCTCTCTCTCTCTCTCTCTCTCTCTCTCTCTCTCTCTCTCTCTCTCTCTCTCTCTGTGTCTGTGTGTGTGTGTGTGTGTGTGTGTGCGTGCACATGTACGTGTAGGCAGAAAACATATTTTCAACTCTCATTTGGGGAATCATTGCTGGCAATATCATTAACTGACTGACAGCACTGACCAACACTGACTAACTTTGAGTAACACTGACAGCACTGATTAATAATGACCAGCACTTACCAGCACTGACTAACATTGACCATCACTGACTAGCCTTGACCAACACTACCTAACACTGACCAGCACTGACCAGCACTGACCAACACTTACCATCACTGACCATCACTGACTAACACTGGCCAACACTTACAGCACTGAACAACACTGACCAACACTGACTAACACTGGCCAACACTGACAGCACTGACCATCACTGGCCAACACTGGCCAACACTTAGAGCACTGACCAACACTGACCAACACTGACTAACACTGACTAACATTGGCCAACACTGACAGCACTGACCATCACTGACCAGCACTGACCAACACTGACTAACACTGACTAACACTGGCCAATACTGACAGCACTGACCATCACTGACCAGCACTGACTAACACTGACTAACATTGGCCAACACTGACAGCACTGACCATCACTGACCGGCACTGACCATCACTGACAGAGGAGAGGACAGAGCCCAAGTCCTCAAACAGACGATATTTTCCCAACAGTTGTCACAAAGCTACGGAGGGGCACATACCTCCTGAGTCACACACATGTCTGCAAACTAGCAAGAGCTTTTCAATAAAAAAGAAAGAAAAACACAACAAATACATTTAACATAAAAGCTTTTGCTAAATGAAACATTAAAAGATTAAAGCGTAATAGTATAACACTAAAAACACATAAAACTCAGCTAACAGACAGACGTTTTCTCTCAGACTTTCAGGGAGAGAAGAGCTTGTAGATCGAAGCTGATCTCCCCCCATATCTAAATATTCACCATAAATATCATGATAAACATAAATAGCAAAATATTAGAAATATTCATGATAAATATAAATATTAAAATGTGATGAATATTAGGACCATTAGCATAAGACCAAGTGTGGTAGTAACTACAGGAAACCCAGTGTGACACTTTGATGTTGATGTTTGATGTTGGTGTTCTCGTTCAGACTCTGCTCTCTCTGCGAGATGGATGTGCGCAGCATTCTGTCTTCATTTGCTTTCAGTGTTTTAATTTCACATCTGCTGCGCACCATTGGGCTCCAGCAGGCTCACTGACCACACAGGGCCAGGCCTGCATCCCTCACACGTTAAGGTGCTCAATCTTATCCAGTCAGTCTGCTGGTCTCCAGGTCCTTGTCCTGTGGGCCTGTTTCAGCACCCCATCAGACGAAGGCACACGAATGAACTTCCTCTCTAGGAGGGAGCTCCTGTTCCTCCTGGTCCGCATGCTGGTCAGGGTGAGGTAGCTGTTGTCTAGGGCTTCTCCCCTCATTTACACCCCTGGCCTTGCCTCGTTCCCAGGCCGAGCCTCAAACCCCAAGCCATCCCCCACGACCTCAGACGCCCTCCCTTCTCTTCCGCAGATCACGGGACAATTGCCACCGTTTCAGGATCCAGGGCACCTCTGCCCCAAGTGCAGAATAGTTTGTGTCAGTGGGGAACCTTTTCAGGTTTTCTTCTCTTCTCTTTTTGGAGGCTTTCAGATAATGTCACCCGTGTTTTGCACTTCAGAGAAGTGGACGGTCGTTCTCCCAGAACCCCTCAGCTAAGAGGAGACGCTTGCCTTTGTGTGACTGTCTTGTCTGCGTAATGTCCACACAGAATCATACGCACACATACTCAAACAAAATCACTTGCATCTTTTCAACCCTGCACTTTTCTGTGGTGCCTTTAACAGTGTGCATTTCCTGGTAGGTTTGTAGCATACTGCTGGTCTTACCAGAGCTGAGAGAAGTCACGCATACACACATCACTATATGTGAACTTCTGGGTTGTTTTATTTTTCTTTTACGCTTAAACACCTCTGAGTTGCTCCTGTCAAACTAAAATGCTAATTATATCATAAAGTTTCTGCATTGTGCCGCTGGCAGAAAATGACTTAGGTGGCGAAGAATCTGCCAAAGTTCTGTCTAAAAGTGAAGATCCTGTCTTTCACTACAGCAGATTCCACTGTGGTGTTTTCTCCCACACCCCTCCCCCCAGATCTTGCAGTCACCGGGCCCCAGCCTGCCGATCCCGCACCCCGTGTTTCTGCCGAGCCTGCCTGTGAAGGGGGGGGGGGGGCAGTTGGGGGGATTAAACGCCGCCGCACTTCGGATGGGAAGCGTCGCGTGAGTGACTGTGGGAAACCTCCCCCGGCTGCTTAGCGCTGCCAACAGCATGTGGCGGGATTGCGTTCTTGGCGCTCGACTGGTAGATTGTAATGCTCTGGAATAATACAGACTCCGGGTCAATCACAGGAGATGCGGAATGCGGAGAGAGGAGAGAGGCGGAGTTGGAGAAACACACTGGGAATGTGAGATTCCACACAGGCAGGAATGAACAGGACTCAATGAGTGTTGAAGGTGTAACAGCTCACTGGTTAACCCCGAACACACATCAAACATAAACACCTATAGCAATATTTGTCCTTGTACTAGAGAAAGGGTTATGCCTGCCATTTTGATTGGTTTAAAATCAAGTATTGTGTAAAGGTGGAGCACAGCATGTACACAAACCCATTCCAGCATCCCCTCTGCAAAGAGAACAGGAGCATGTGTGCTTTCATTAGCTATATTAATCCTGTTCTTCAGAAATATCACTTTTCATTTGTATCCGGTGACACATGAGCTGTGAGAACAACTCACATTTTTGCTTTGAATCAGACCTCTTGGCCTGGAATCACTTTGAGTAATTGTTGATTTACAACCCAAGGGGTCACACCACTGTGGTCAAAAGACAAAGAGAGAAACAGACATTTATCTTTGATTTCTGTTACATGGGGCTTTACCGTGCCCTGTGTAATTGAGTTTCCATTATGTGCTTGATTTATAAGGTTACCAAGGTTCAGACTGTGCTTAGGGATGGAATTTATTTCATGTCCGGGGTCAGGGGTTGCCAGGAGGGACAGTAGGAGCCTCTGAACACAACCAGGTCAAACACTTAAAAAGCTGCTACCATGAAGCCCCCTGACAAACTACTGGTATCCTCCAACACAGAGGGCGTTCACCTCCAGTCCTGAGGAGTCACTGTGCTAGAGTTTCAGGGCATCCCTGGCCCAAAACACCTGATCCAGCCCAATCCAGCTCGGTCCAGGACAACCTTGCCTAATCCATCCCAATCCAGCCCAATCCAGCCCATCATCTGCCATTGATCAGGCCCTTTGTGTGGTAATCGGGTGTGTAGGACTGGAACTCCAGAACTGGAGATGAGAATTCCTGCTTTAACTAAAATATAACAGGGACGCTGTGTAATAAATGTCTTTTAATGTAGCAAGCTGACACGCGTGAATGCAAACACACCCTGTGGCATCAAAAAACAACAAAACCAAAAGTTAACGTGATGATGCTGACATAAGAATAAGACGTCACATTAAATGACAAATAAATGACAAACCTACAAGACCCAGTTGAACAGATCACTGACTGAAGTTTGTCTGAGTAACTTGATTCAAAAATGTTGTTTTAACAGCCCTAACCTGAAAGTTGTCAAAATGCTACAAACACAGATGAAACAAACACTTAGAGGGCAGATGTGCCACAGGGTGCCGAACACGCATGAGGGAGCTATTTAGCACCCTAGCTGTCAGGTGAGTGCATCGCCGTACACAGAGACATTACAAACATTATTATAGCTGTGAAATCACAGTAGCACCAGTTGTGGCTCGGCATGGCTAGGTTGGCCAGTGTGAGAGCTCTGGTTATAACGCCCTCCTGAATGCCTTCACCCCACGTGTGTGGCTCAATACGAGTGTTCAAAAGAATCATGAGAAAGACTGTTCCCACACCTCTCTCTCTCTCTCTCTCTCTCTCTCTCTCTATCTCTCCCCTCTCTCTGATCCACAGGGTTGGGCCAGTCTTAGCACACAAACACACATACCTCCGCTGTTGCTCATTCATGTTGGAGTGAGTGAACCAGGAAGTACTGATGACTGCTTTTTTCTGTCTATAAGGGTGCACGTGGGATTAACCCCTCCCCCCCCCCCCCCCCATGCAACACTAACCCCTGATCTCTGTTAAAGGACACACTGCAATAAACTGATGCTCATATTTCAGCTGAGATGCACAGATTTTACCTTTGACTCTCCAGTATAGAACATGGCTTCATGTGAGTGTAAGAAAGGCTTTATGTGACTGTAACACACAGGCTTCGTGTGAGTGTAACACACAGGCTTCGTGTGACTGTATAGATCCAGGCGTGAGGTTGTGGAGCGGCGCACTCTCCAGAACTCCCTAATGAAATGGATTTTGCTTCCCAGCCTACAAAACTGGCAGCTCCTAGTTCTGCAGGAATAACCCTCCTGGTGTGGGTCTGCATGGCCCTCCTCCCTGCTGTAGGCTAGCATAACTGCAGAATATTACTTTTCCTAATAATTATGTATCCGTTTCAAGAAGATTTGCAAGACTGCTCTCCACGTTGTATTGTTTTAGAATTCACACATGCTATAAATAGTGTAAGTTTGTGGAGAGAAACCATCATTGCTAACAGAAATGTACGCAACCTCCTTCCGGAAGGTTTTGGTTGTTCTCATTGAAGGAACTCTAAGATACGTCCCCTCGTGCAGCATTCACCTATAGGACCCTCTGCCCACGCGGTTAAGCCCGCCTAGTTCCGACCTAGCTGCTGTGGGAAGGACTGCTCTCGTGCGGAATGGCGAGCTCTTTATTAAAGAGAAGAAAAAAAAAAAAAGAAAAAACTTTGCCCTCCCTGCTTGGGCCCCTGTCTCCCTCGTGCTCGCCCACGCCTTTGATCTCTTAACAACAGGAACGTCACAGTCCCGGGGCCTTATTGAGGGGCGCGAGCTCGAGCGGGGCCGACAGTACCAGCCAGCATCCGCGGGACTCGCAGCAGCCCACAGCCCGACGCAGGATGGAGGACCAGCCGCAGTGCAAGAGAGCCTACCAGGACCCGCACCTGCTGAGCGACAGGGCGCTGCAGACGCTGCTGAGCACGGAGGACAACTACCTGCCTTCCACCAACTACTTCAAATGCGTGCAAAACGAGGTCGCGCCGTATATGAGAAGAGTCGTGGCCACCTGGCTCCTCGAGGTTCGTGTACTTCTGCGGGAGTTTATGGTCTCTTGACAGCTCTCGCGACCCAAGACGCCGGCGTACGGTTTCTTTTTTTCAATGTTTGGCGCATAATGCATCAAACGGCGCGTATTGTTAATGGTTAGGTAGGACAGCGGTGAGGTTTGTGGTGAGTCACTGCAACGTGCCAACCTGCGCTGAACGCTGCCCCGAGCTGAACCGCGCTGCTGTTTAGGTCGTCTGCGTGCCATGTGCGTGTTTAAAGTGTTCAGAAGACACAATAAAATTATTGCAGAACATTGACATCCACGTACACGTCTGCAGTCTGTCGTGTGCCAGTGCGCCATCTTAGCTTGCTTAGAAAGCAGCTAATTTGCTGGAAAAAGCATCATAAACTCCCGAAGGAAGTTTTAAAGGGACAAACCATAGAACTGATAATGTGACCATGGAAATGTCTTTATTATGTGACGCTGTCCTGGACGCGGCGATCCACACAAATACAGTACTTTAATAAATACGACACATAAATGTACCTATAAGACGTAAGCTATTAACATTTAACAACGCTTTAGAGAATTAAAGCTCTGCATTATGCGTGCAAAGCTGCAAACGATGAAGAGGAAAGAAAACGGGCTGTGCGCGAGAGTGCGCGTGTCGTGTATGTCCGTTTATTTAGTTACTTTGGTTATTTTTTCATTCTTACAGACAGGAATTGTGATTAGCATTTTGATGTAGAATGCGTTTGCAAAATTATCATAAAAAGTGTTACATCGCCGCGGTTCCTGACTAATTTTAAATATTTTTTTTAAGCATGACGATGTCTTCACAGTCTTCCTACCATGTGATTGTCGTTACCTTTGTGTAGGACAGACCTGAGAGGCTTGATGAGTGTGGTTATAAACGCTGTGTGTAGCCTATATGAGTGTGGTTATAAACGCTGTGTGTAGCCTATATGAGTGTGGTTATAAACGCTGTGTGTAGCCTATATGAGTGTGGTTATAAACGCAATGTGTAGCCTATATGAGTGTGGTTATAAACGCTGTGTGTAGCCTATATGAGTGTGGTTATAAACGCAGTGTGTAGCCTATATGAGTGTGGTTATAAACGCAGTGTGTAGCCTATATGAGTGTGGTTATAAACGCTGTGTGTAGCCTATATGAGTGTGGTTATAAACGCAATGTGTAGCCTATATGAGTGTGGTTATAAACGCTGTGTGTAGCCTATATGAGTGTGGTTATAAACGCAGTGTGTAGCCTATATGAGTGTGGTTATAAACGCAGTGTGTAGCCTATATGAGTGTGGTTATAAACGCTGTGTGTAGCCTATATGAGTGTGGTTATAAACGCAGTGTGTAGCCAATATGAGTGTGGTTATAAACGCAGTGTGTAGCCTATATGAGTGTGGTTATAAACGCAGTGTGTAGCCTATATGAGTGTGGTTATAAACGCAGTGTGTAGCCTATATGAGTGTGGTTATAAACGCTGTGTGTAACTTATCCACACTGTTTTCACGTCTCCTTTAGCCTGGTTGTTTGATCCAAATGTCCTTGTCACGACAGGTTTGCGAGGAGCAGAAATGCGAAGAAGACGTCTTTCCCTTGGCAATCAATTACTTGGACAGATTTTTATCAATTGAACGGATGAAGAAGACTCGATTACAGCTATTGGGAGCTGCGTGTATGTTTTTGGCGTCCAAAATGAAGGAGACAGTTCCGCTAAGCGCTGAGAAGTTGTGCATATACACGGATAATTCCGTCCGACCGGACGAACTGCTGGTAACAAAAGTTTAGCCCTGCTGCATGGATGTACCATACAGCCTAATCTTTTTGATGATTGTTTTTCTGCTGAAAAGATGTTTTTATGTATTATTATTATCTTTATTAGAACCACATTCAACTGTATAACTTAATAAGGTCGCAGTAGTATTAAGGAGGCGTTAAACTGTGGCCCGGCGGGACGCGATCGCCCTCTAGCGGACAGGAACGGTAACGTCTGTTTCTCCGTTGTAGAGCATGGAGCTGCTCGTTCTGAACAAGCTGAAATGGGACCTGGCGTCTGTCACGCCGCACGACTTCATCGAATACTTCCTATTCAAACTACCCGTTCACGAGGATGCCAAGCACACCCTGCGCAAGCACGCGCAAACCTTCGTCGCTCTCTGTGCAACAGGTACACGCACTTCCGCCGTTTGCCCTGTGGAGTTCATTGGCTGGGTCGGTGGTCTCTATCCAGAGGGGTGTCGTTTGTCATCTCTGAATCAGTGAATAAAACATTTGTGACATTTGTTTACTGAATGATAAAGCATTTGTTTTCATTTGCAGTGTTTGTAGGAACTTGTGTGTGTGTGTGTGTGTGTGTGTGTGGTTTTTTTTAGATTTGGATCTGTTCCTTGTAACTTTGTGGAGTGTATATATGCATTGAGCAGAAATGGCTCATTGCAGTTGTCCAGTGTTTATAAAGCTTTATAAAGTATTCAGTGTGTGCTTGTGTACCTACTGCTTCCACAGTGATGCACTGACCACCAGCCCCATAATCCCCTTTTGTAGGCCAGCAAAATGGATGCTTGGGTGCTGTGAGCAGCTGGAGTTTTGCTCAGAGTGATTTCAGAGGTTACCATCATGTCTCCTGTGCTTCTCCCCTGGATGGGCTGCATGGTTTTGCAGACCTGGAGGGGTTAAAGTGATTGAGATCTGGGTCTGCACCAGTGTGAATCACAAGCAGTGGTGAATGAGTCTTTCTAGACTTACAGAATGTGAATGTCATGTTAATCCATGTTAATCCTAGGACATGTGTCCCCCCCCTCACAGACACTCACTTCTGATGCACTGAGGAGTTTAAAACATGTGTTTGTGTGTGTGTGTGTGTGTGTGTGTTTGTGTGTGTGTGTGTCAGGGTGTCAGGATGTCTGGTATGGCGGGTAGGTTTACTATGTCCTATGGGCCTTCAGTAAGAGCTCCACTGGAGGGTTTTGGCTGTAATTAATGTAAGAGAGGACGAGGGAGTAGCGGAGTTCCTCCATAATTCACCCGGTAGCTCCCTCTACTGACTGTAGCTTTATGGTTATAATATGTATGTATGTGTGTGTGTGCGTGTGTGTGTGTGTGAGACACACATCTTTCTACTCTTTTGCGATACGCTTAAAGCCTCCTACTCTTCTTAATTTCAGGCTCTTTGTAAGATAACGATCATGGGATAATTTGTGAGAATTAGCGAGACACTAGTGAGACATAAGTGAGACTGTGATCTCTCTTTCTGCCTCAGATGTGAAGTTCATCGCTCACCCTCCCTCCATGATCGCTAGCAGTTGTGTGGCTGCGGCCATGCAGGGTCTGCACATGAAGGCTCTGGACGGCAGGGTCTCCCCGCACACCATTACGGACTACCTGGCCAAAGTCATCCACAGTGACCCGGTAAGCAGGCCAGCGGGGGCGGGGGCAGGGCAGAGAGATGGTGCAGGGCTGCCACAGAGGAGAACGCTGGTGGAGACCTCGAGAACCAGCTTATAACCTGCTTATAACATTCTTATGGCTGATCCTAGCTGGATCACGGCAGAGCAGTTTGAGCAGTGCTGTGAGTCATAGTCAACAGAGGATAATGCTGGTGGAGACCTCGAGAACCAGCTTATAACCTGCTTATAACATTCTTATGGCTGATCCTAGCTGAGTAGTGCTTGGACCTGCTGCTAGCTAATGACAGGCTTTCTGGGTGACGTGTTTTCCTATGCATTAACACGCTGGCCAATGGCTGTAGCTCAGATTGTCTGGACTCTTAAGACCCACGCGCAGAAGTGTGGGAATCCCGAGCCGCTTCATCTCCGTGGAGGAATTCGCCGTGAGCTCTGTGCTGTGGTTCAGGTTTCCCTCGGCTTCGGCTGGTAATGAGAGTTGCGGCACTGGGGCCTTATCCTGCACAGCCTGGCCAGAGGGCTGCAGTCTCAGCTGGGTCGGGCTCAGTCTGGCCCAGGTTCCCAGAAACAGATCTGGCCACAGTCTAGACTTCACCCTCAGCACTGCAGTTTAGTTCAAGACTAGATTTAGGTTCTAAAGGTAGCATAATGTAATGCCATACTGAAATGTGTCAGTCGCTCTGAATAAAAACTTCTGCCAATTGCTGTAAATGAAAATGTAGATTTAGCCCATGTCTGGAAATCGAGCCCTATTTTTTTTTACCCCAACTGTCCTGTTGAAAGTCCCATGAAAGTCTAAATAGTGAAATAATATTGTAGTGTAGCTTGGCGGTACTGATGAAAGGCCCTTTTGAAGCTCGTTTATGCTATTGGAAGGCATTTGGCCGGTGTGGTGTTGAGAATCCCATCTACCTGAAGGGAGTTTCAACGAATGGCTCTCTGTCGCCCCCTGTAGGACTGTTTAAGAGCCTGCCAGGACCAGATTGAGGCCCTGTTGGAGGCCAGCCTGCGACAGGCTCACCAGACTGTATCCACGGAGACCAAGGGTCTGGAGAAGGAGGTGGACCTGTCCTCTACCCCGACTGACGTGAGAGACGTGAACATCTGAGTGACTTCTCTTCCTTCTCCAGCACATGATTAGAAGAGGTGGGCGGAGCTACACGAGGACTGCACACCTGTTCCGGCCGCATGGTGGGCGGGGCTGAGTAAGAGACCAGTGCTGTCCTGGCTTGTTCCCTCTCCTGCCTCTCTCTGACTCAAGACCTCCGGGGGGTGTCACCATCAAAACCAGTTACCCCCATCCCCCTTCAAAAGACTCACCGCTAGTCATACAGAGAGCAACAGAACTGGTTTCATGTATTCACTGTGCTCTGTGTTTGCTCTTTTAGGTCTCTTTAAGGTAGAGAAGTGTGTGGCTTGGATTCACAGACAGCCAGATTTCTGCCCCCTACACGTATAAACTCCCATATAACGTCTCATTTCCCAGGTTTGCTGTAATATGTGCTTATTGGCCTTTAGACACTTTAAAATAGTTTTATTTTGTCTACATTTTAAAAAATATCCATTAGGGTAGAAGCGGATATCTGTCTGCTGACTAATGCTGCGTCTCTCTGGAGTACTGAACCTTTTAGCGCCCGTCAGGAACATTTCTTAGCCGAGTCTGACGCGCGCTTGCTGTGGAGGGCGCTGAGAGTCCTCTCAGCTGTCCTCCCCACGGACGTGTAAAGCGTGTGCGGATTCGTTTCCTCCGTTCTTGGTTCTGTAATCATTCCATCGTAAAGCACTTTCAGAGGAAAACTCAGTAGAAAATGTTCACGGAAGAAACTGGACTGGTTTGAGAGTGTTGCCAGACGAGCGCTCGCAGCGCGGATCCTTTCACTTGTTCAGTGTTTCAAGGTTTGTAGCTTTTTAGTTCCCTTTATTTTCAATGACATGGTCATCATGCGCTGAAGATTTTATGATGTACTTTTCTTTCATTTTGTGACTTTTTTCTGTTGTTCGAATCATCTTAAACATTTGCCACAGTAGAATATAAGAGATCTATTAGGGCTCAAAGGCTATTTATTGCAAAATATGATCTTCTCAAGGCCAGTGTGAGGAATGATAAAAAGCTTAGTTTGAACTATTATTTAAACCTTTTACTAACAATCTCGTCATCTGTAGTGTTGGATTAAAGAATCAATTACTCAGCTGGTTTGGACAGTAGGAGCTAATATTTTATAATGGAATAGTTAGACTTTGTATAATTAAAAATGTATTTTTTTAAATGGGTGTGCTTTGGAAAATCAGGATTAAATTGTTATTGTCCTCAGTTGTAAAATGTAAACGATTTTGCACAATCTTGAATTTGACCTGATTTGCTGACGCATTCGGTCCATGTTTTGCTATAGAAGAAAATCAAAGAGGGCGCTTGATTGGTTAAAACAACAACAATAACAAAAAACAAACCCTGCCCCAGCCAATGATCACAGCATCAGCAGAAGACATGCAGATAGTCTGCCGTGACCTCCCAGGTTTGACCGGTGGGTCAGAGGTGGAGAGTCGTGTGCCGCAGCAGGTGGAGGCTGAGGGATCTGATCAGTCAGTTTGAACTCTCTTTAACATGAAGCTGCTATGGAGGTTTTCCCAGCCAAGACTTTTATGTGGAAAAAAAAAAGCTTTTTTGTTCCTTTTTTTCAAAGTGTTTGCTGCTATTTTATGAATGTCATGACTACAGTGTCAGCATACTGCCATGTAGTAGGAGGCATTTTCTCATAGAAAGTTATGGTGTTGTTGACAGTTATTTTCCCATGTATTTTATGTGATTTTTTTTTTACATCATGTGAAATCCAAGCTATTCCAAAAAAAGGAAAGAGGCAAAAATAGGATTGTGTGTTTGTGCTATACCTCATGCATTTAGAAGATAGTCTATGTTCATTCAGACTGAGGAGAAGTGTTGTTGTGAGACTCTGGCAGTCAGGTGTGTTCTGTCCTGCTCGGACTGCACCCTGTGGTCGGTTTCTAAGGGGCACTGCTGAATTATCACACTTGTACCTCTGCCCCACTGTCACGTGGAAGTTTACACACGTCTGTGCACCTGTGCTGGATGTTTGGAGGAATTCTCTTCAGGTGATTTCTGGCCTGATTGTGGATGTCTCTGGTGTTCCCCTGTGCTGCCTTCCTAATCAGCAGAGGCTCATCCGTCGTGTGATTCCTGCACAATAAAGGAAAATCCTCCGTGTCCAATCCCGTTTCCTTCTTTTGGCCTCACGGCTTGGCTTGGTGTCAGTGGTTCATCGGTTCTCACAGGTGGGAGGGTTTTTCTGTGGTCTGGGACTCAACGCTGAGTGCCGCAGGGCGGGGCAGGACGCACAGACTTCCTCGTTCATGTAAGACATTTCTTAACATTAAACAACACAAGTGGCACTCACACAACTACACGGGTGAACATTATTAAACATTCAACACTAACGATATTCCCTTAACTACAACACGTTGGGAACTAACACAGACGTTACGTGCTACAGCTACTGTTTACATTAACGACTCACAAAGAGACACAGGTAGCGACAATGACCAACCAAGGGAGCACACGGGGGCAGGGCTTTAAATAGACACACAAGACATTAGCATTGACCCCTCTACATGTGTGTGCCATCCCGGGGGGCGTGGTTACAAACAGAGACACAGTACATTTGTGGATCCCCCTGCAAACGGTGGGCCGTACCACGTGACTTATGGGGGAGGAGCGGTCCGTGACTACCAGGTCAGAAATGTGTTGAGAAACACGGCGCATCTCTGCTGTCATGAGGCACAATATAAACCATCAGTTTTGTCCAGGAAATACTTGATATCACAATTAATTGGAAGGTTTAAACAATAACATTGCAAATCTTTGTATTTAACTCTAATAGACTCTGTTTGGAAGGTTTATCTGTAATTTAGCTGTTGGTCCCAAATTCTCCCTGTCTTTAAACACCCACCTCTTCAAAAAACATACAATCAATCCCTCAGCACATCAGACACCCTTGATTGGTCTCCAATCTTGGACTTATTATTCTTTAAATGTACACAGTACGATATTGTCACTCTGGATAGGAAGGCCATGTAGGCTGTCTGTGGGCGTTGACCGCTGAGTCTGTAAGTCATCTTTGGTCGTGCTTGTCATGTCTTTGTGATGTCATGTCTGTTATGCTTGCATTCTCCTGCACCGCTTAGATTCTCATTCATCTTACTGAGAACATAAAACCGACATCAATAATCATTATATATTTTAATTATAATTGTTTTCCATGTTTTAATGTGTTTAATTCTGTTTGTGGTACTGTAATAATGACCTGTGGTAATGTGTGTGTGTGTGAGAGAGAGAGAGAGAGAGAGAGAGAGAGAGAGAGAGAGAGAGAGAATTCCTTCAGTAGTGTGTCACGCATGGAATGTTTTTGATCTTCTGTTTCATTTGGGACTGTAGAGAAAATGTAATCCGTTTCTCAGGCCAGTGGCCAACAGCCACACCAACAAAAGCTCTCAGGTGTGTGTGTGTGCATGTGTGCGCATGCGTGCCTGTTTTCTCACGTTACCTCAGGTTTCAGACTTTAGTAAAGCCACAGAAAACACCTTCATTTTTACACCCCCCCCCCCCAAAAAAACATATAAAAACTTAAACGATCAAAGTTCATTTACATGCATTATGTGTTAAATATGTGCAGATATACATGGAGTGCATTCAGTTAACTTGCGTTGAATCCCATATACCATGTTATGAGTGAATGCTGATACAGTAGGACGATATAGAACTATTCACACTATACGACTAGCTGTCTTTTAGTCGGGTACCTTGAAGTAGTTGTTGTGCTTTCCACGCTACCTGACTTATCGGCGACCGGGGAAAACGCAATACAAGATGTTTCACAGTCAGACGAGTGTATTTGGTCTCCAAACTACGGGAAGCCAAAGTTCTCAAAATTGTCCTTAAACTAAACGCATTTTATTTGTGAATCGGCAAAAAAGTGGGGTTTTGATCGGTTTTATGCCACAAAATATCTCATTATTGTTCACTATGTCATAAAGTATTCTGCAAAAACCATCAAAAATGCTGTAATTTATGGATTTTATATGTCAAATTAAAATGCTGTAAAAAAAAATGCAGCTTTATGTGCTCTAAAATGGCGTTTTTTACGCCGCTTTAGTGTCCCTCCAATGACGTTGAAAGCGTCGCTTTGTAGTAAGATAATGAGCTCCTGCTAATGGTTTATAGTAAGATAATGAGCTCCTGCTAATGGTTTATAGTAAGATAATGAGCTCCTGCTAATGGTTTATAGTAAGATAATGAGCTCCTGCTAATGGTTTATAGTAAGATAATGAGCTCCTGCTAATGGTTTATAGTAAGATAATGAGCTCCTGCTAATGGTTTATAGTAAGATAATGAGCTCCTTCTTCTGATTTTGACAGCCAATAGACTTGAACTTTCTTCACCCAATCACTCAAGAACAAGGTCAGACCAGACCTGTTCACTACAGATCTTAATCTTCTGATAAACCAGTGCTCAATTTTGTTTATTTTTGGGTGTTCATTTGCTCAATAATTTATTTATTAATTCATAGACTTATTAGCTAGCTAGGTTAGCTAACTAGCTAGAGGTTTATTAGATCCAACAATAGTGACTATGTTTAGGTACTTCTGACATCATACTTTAAATGGGCAATTTAAATGGGCAAGTACTTTAAATAGACAATTGGCTATTTAGCTAGCAACATTTCCTACAGCTGGAAGATGGTGAGGAGGAACTTCATTTTGCATTGTAGACGGACACAGAATGACTGCACTCAAAAATCCAGGACCCAATGTATTTCAATCAACATTAATGAAGAAAGGGGCATCTTAAAACATTTAATTACCAAGCCCATTAAACTGATAAAACACGAACCAGAGACAACTAGCTAACCGAGCACTGGCTGCAAAACAAAGCTCACTCAAAGGTAGCTGTAGTTGGCCAGTCATGAGTTGTTTCTAGTGCTAGACTGAAAGCAAGTTTGTTATCGTGTAGGAACAAATGCACATTTGTGTCAAACTTGATGGCTGGCTAACACTATCGGAGGTACGGTTTGGCAGTGTCGTTATAGCAACTGCTGACTTCAGACTTTTCTTATTGGTTAAAACCGAATGAAAGGGGAAGGGGCTATCACAACAAACTGGAGAGGGATGCCAAACAGCCAATATGAATAGCCGTTTTGTACACTTGTGTTCCTGCTCCAGGTCTACCACTGGGCAGACAGGATACCCTGGTCTCTCAAAGTGTCTAGAACTGCCGGGTCACAAAAGGTCTGAGTTTATTTGGTTATTTATTTAAATAGTGTCTGTCTTCAGATGGGAGGTACTGAGTATTTCCAGCTTAGAAAATTGCTAATAAGCAATTGCCTTGTTCTTTAAAAGGAAATTTTTTTTTTTTTTAAGGAAAAATTATTAATTGCAATTATCTATATGACAATGATCATCTAAAATTAAATTATTGGTACAGACCCTGTGATATTTTTGTGGAGAGAATCTATATAAAATGTCCTTTCCTCATTCATTCTAGTCCATTTAGCTTGTCTGTTCTTTTTCCGAGTTACAAAAAAAATGTTTTGGATTTATTATTTTTTTTGGAAGATTGTTGGTTGGTGTGTCCTCATTTGTTTTTTTCTGTTTGTCTCCCAGTTTATGCGCTGTTCATGTGTGTGTTCTCGGTCGGGTTAGTGTTAGGGACTAACAGCGTTTTTTAGAGTTTTATACTGACATATAAATGCCGTAAAATGCGACGTATTTATGGCATAGTGAACAATAATGCCGTATTTTGCGGCATGGGAATGTCCAAAACACTGCATTTCTTACCGTTTTACAATTAAAACTGATTTATTTTGAGGCACTTTTTGATTACTTTGGCTTTCCATAACAAACTGAAACAGCGAGAAATGACACGGAGAATGACGGGATACCATACAAGAGGGATTGATGATTTTTTTTTTCAGTATCATTACTTTTTTTTCTCATATCGTTACATTTTTAGCATATTTATCATGTTATCATGATCATTATTGGTGTATCTGTCTGTACATAAGAGCTCCTCCGTCTGACCCCTTCCGTGAATATGTCCTCCGATCTGGAGTTTCCAAAGTGTAACAATCATGGAACAAGTCGCGTAGTGTGAACTCGGCATTATATATAGCCCCAGTTCTACATAAACCAGTGTTTTTTAACAAATAAACAAACTGTACAAAACAGGACAGACCAGGATAATCCCATTATATTAAGACAATTAAAGATGAAAGAGTGCCTTGGACATAGCTAGGTAGCGCCTTTCTAGGAGTGTATCTTAATATAATAGGGGCTTTTCCAGTGTACTAATGTAATGGGTTCGCCTGCTCTGTTTGGCAGCCCATCGCTCTGGGACTGGACAAGCCTGGTTGCTCGGACCCTGTACTGGGCAGGGTGGGGGACCTGTGCACAAAGCGCGCGGGAGCAACTTTACGCCACACTATAAGGACTTGGACAGCCAGTCCAACGCTCACGTGTACCTGTACAGTTGTAGTAGTTCATAGGTTCACCTCAAGATGGCAGTGCAACACGCTTCTGTGTGTGTGTGTGTGTGTGTGTGTGTGTGTGTGTGTGTAAGAGAGAGAGAGAGACAGACAGACAGAGAGAGAGAGAGAGAGAGCGTGTGTAATTGTTTTTAACCTCAAGATGGCAGCCTATCACTATCACTGCATTTAGAAACATTCTTTTAAATGGAAAACAAACAGAGAAAGATTTGAAAAGGTCATGTAGCCTATTACGTGTATAATGTATTAACTTTATAACCTGAAACAATGTAACAAAATGAAACATTTCACCAATTTATGATTTTAAATGCTATCAGATGTTAGTATGTTGTACTACACAACTATAGACGTAAAAGGAGCACTATCGCCATCTAGTGTCTGAATACCCCCCAAACTCTTTCACTCACACATACTTGCTCGCTTGTTCTCACACACACATTCTTTCTCTCTCTCTCTCTCTCTCTCTCTCTCTCTCTCTCTCTCTCTCTCTCCCAGCTCTGTCTCATTCTCTCTTTCACACACACAAACATGGACCATGTGACTTACCAGAGGCGCCACACACACACACACACACACACACACACACACACACACACACACACACACACATACACACAACATGTTTACAACATCTGTAAGTGGGAAGGTAACAATTTTGAACTCAGTCTTGAAGATGATACGGGACATAGTTTAGAAGCTTCAGAACGAGTAGATTACACACAGTTATGCTTCAGGAACAGGCTCAGATGAAGACAGAGAGAACTATAAAAAAGCAGATGGATCGTTTGTGCGATACTCTGTAGTTGCCTGAAGATCATCTAATGTTTTATCCACTAACCTCTCAAGAGAGTCAGGGAAGAGGCTGCCGGTGGAGGAGACATCAGTGAAGTGTCCCTCACGATACAGTGCATCTACCGCCCTTGTGCCACTTCAGCAGTAAGATCACTGTGGTATTACCTGTAGATGCCTGCGCTGATGAAAGACACCAGATGTTTTACCCCAGCAACCATGTGCACTCTGCGCTGGAGTAACTTGATGCGATCGCGATCTCTCTCTCTCTCATAATATAACTACAATGTTTGTCATATATTTATAGTCACAAGATACACAAAGAGCAGTCCATAATTTTCATTTTTGTTTCGAAACTTGCATTGCCATTCTTGGTATGGTTTAATGAAATTAAAGGGAAATACGTTCATAAAACACTCCATTTATGGACATAATTATGAGGTCATGTTTTGTATGTAGTGAGTTGGTGGTCAATTAAAACTGCTGTGGTTCCCTGTGCCTTACTTAATATGCACATAGATGCGTAGATACAAACCAAAACTTCAAAAAAAAAACTTAAACCAAAAATTTACACACACACACACACAC
The DNA here is from genome assembly GCF_041902795.1 of Electrophorus electricus. Lineage (NCBI taxonomy): Eukaryota > Metazoa > Chordata > Actinopteri > Gymnotiformes > Gymnotidae > Electrophorus > Electrophorus electricus. The sequence goes on along the minus strand of NC_137512.1, from coordinate 25,229,660 downwards.
ACACACACACACACACACACACACACACACACACACACACATATATATATATATATATATATATATATATATATATATATATATATATGTGTGTGTGTGTGTGTGTGTGTGTGTGTGTGTGTGTGTGTGTGTATACATTTTTGGTTGTGTGTGTGTGCGTGTGTCATATATAAAAATGTTTTCAGTTTTCAAACTGATTGTGACATTTCTTGAGTAAGAATGAGTTCAATGAGTAACTGTCACAACTCCTCTGAAAATACAGAGGAACAAATACAATTAGTGTGTGCGTGTGTGTGTGTGTGTGTGTGTGTGTGTGTGTGTGTGAGAGAGAGAGAGAGAGAGAGAGAAAGAGAAAGAGTGAATGTGTTGACACCAGCTTTCAGTTGGAAATGTGAGGACATGTTGGAGGAATGCAGTGGAAACACAGCTGACCTTTGCAGAACACAAGTCCTATTTTACTCCTACACACACATGCTCATGCATACACACACACACACACACACACACACAGTGACACAGGAGCTGCCAATCAGACAAACACTGGAGGTGTGACCATCAGATTCTGATCATTAACCTCACCCCTTCCAGCCAGGAGCTAGTGCCAGTGTCGGCCCAGGCATCTGATATCCAGGGTCAGCAGCACTCCACATCCAGCTCTGCAGAAGAAACGTCACCCTGTGAGAAACCCTGATGCTTTCTGGTCTGCCTGGGGCCGAAGGTCATGATGCGACAACAACACGTTTTTCTTTTGCTTTTAGAAATGCTTTAGGTGGCTGTGTTTGCCTGTACGTCTGCCATCACCTTTTCTATGTTTGCTTGTTTGTTGGCTGGCCTGGTTAGGCACAGATATATGAATCAAAGCTGAACTCTGCAGAATTTCGCTCTCTACCCACAGATGCCACAGAGAAAGTGACTCGGGCACTGCACTAGTTTCTCTTTAAATGGTTGTTTTTCCAACTCCCGCTCCTGGAAATCACCTGTCTGGAGGCCGTGGTTACAGGTTGACTGGCTGCGCCTCTGCCAGGGCCTGGTAGGACCCAGGGCGCCTCTGTCTGTCCCGCACCCTGTGGCCTGTTTGAAGTGCTCCTCTTTACATTTTCACATCTGCAGACCCGCATAGCTGTCCAAACACACAGACGCACACACACACACACACACCTGCACGCAAACACACACACACCACATGCAAACACACACACACACACGCACAAACACACACAGAAAATTCCCACTTCCACAAGGGTGCCGATTGTTTTTGGAGTGAGAGAAAAAAGTTTCCCCGATAATCTTTTGTTTTTAAATACTAATCCTAAGGCCCTTTTTAAAGCAAAAGCCATTATGTGTTTGCGAATGATCACAGGCATCACGTTAGTTTGGATGCTTGTACATCCACAGCACTTTCATGTCTGGCATTGCGTAATTCCCCTTTGATGTTAAGATGGCTGACTGGGATAATGACCTGGTTGGGTGCTGTTCATACATCACGCAGCTGTTTTAGGGTTTTGTTTTGATAATTCATGGCCAGCGAGCCATGCCAAAACAGACAGGATACGGACACTTCAGACCCCTAGCAGACAGGACATGGATGCCTCAGACCCCTAACAGATGCCTCAGACCCCTAACAGACAGGCCACTGAGGTGTAATCTGTTATCTGGTTTTAGCTTTGACATACTCTGTGTTGTGTTCATTTACCTTATGGTGCTTGTTTTGGTTAAAGAACTTCCCCAGCAAGACAGCACCTCCTTCTGTCTGATGCCATTTTTAACTTATTCCATGGACACAGAAGCCAAATTTAGATCTTAGCAGGTCTCACACCCCATTAACAGGCCACGAATAGGTAATGTCCCAGCAGGTACTAATATCCAGATCCACAGAGTGGCAGTCACTGGGTCTTCTCCATCTGAACGACACCTTAACAGTCTGTAAATACAACTCACTGAGAACTCAGCAGACCAGCGGTCAGGCATTTACCCCCTGAACACTAACTTGGGCGATCCACTGGGAAAACAACATTCTAACCAACAAACCGTCAAGCAGAGTTAGGTTGGATAAGACTCCCGCTAGTAAAAAACAGCTTTACATCTAGAGTTTCCTTGGAAAGATTAAGCCTTCGATGGTCCATTCCCAACGGGAAGTCCAGGTGAGTGAGAGTGTGACATTTCGCACAGGTCACGGGCTTCTTCATGCTGGGTTATGTGCTGCACATTCACGCCCACGGTGTGTGTTTCAGCACCGAGGCCTTGTCCATCCCAGAGTCCTCTGCTTCCCACACCACCCTCTCCCAGGTCCATCAGCTGAGGAATGGCCAATTAGCAGCCGTCTGATGTGTGTTGACACACACTTTGTTGTTGATTTCCTGAGTGCTTCCGAGCCCGTGAAATCTTTATGGGCTTGGGCACATGAAAGCCTCATTGGGAATAAACACTCTCAAGGCAAAATCTTCATTCCAAGACTGCAGTAAAGAATGTTAAAGAGTGTTTGTAAAACAGTTGGTGCCAAATCCACAGGGCTCTGAAGTGGTAGTTGGATTATGGGAGGCTGTCACTTTGCCATGAGCTGGGGACAGTGTGAAAGCCAACAGCTCACGTTCTGGGGCTTTATGAGATGGGGAGGGCTGCCTCCAACAATTACCCTGTTAGCCTTAAACCTGCCCCCACCCAACACTGCTGTAACCCTGCAGCCGTATGTGCACAGCTAAAGTTGACATTAGACAGTGTTTTATCTGTAATCCCTTCAATCAGGCACCAGCACCTGAATCCAAACATCCTCAGTGGTTCGTGTAGTTAGAGAGCTTTTAGCGAAGACTGTCCACCAGTGTTGTTGTCTACAAGTATGAGTCAGACAGAACACCTGAGGGTGCACCCATGTGGAGATGGGTCACCACAATCTGTCTGCACGAACTCCCACATGACTCATCACTGAGCGCTCAGTGTTCAACCCCACCCCCTGTCCCTCCCTCGCTCGCGCTCTCTCTCTCTCTCTCTCTCTCTCTCTCTTATCCTATCCCCCACTATTCTGGGTTGTGCTTTAGATTGTGCAAGTAAAGATTCATTGCACCTCAGGCTACAGGCCTGACGTGGAGCTGTTGACATGACTTGATGACTTGAAAGAGTTTTTAAATTCCACAAGTGTTAGTTATTGGTAGTAGTGAGGAGACACAGTGCACTGAGACTGGTAGCAGACACTACTGACTGAGTCAGTGGCAAACACACGACACGTTCACGAAACAGGCTGCAGGATGCTGACCTGTGTGTCGTTTCATACGTGCCTCACTTTAGCTACGACTTTAAAGGGATCTCTTACCGACCAAGAGCACAAACCGTGCAGTAAAGATACTATTGCTAGTAAAGTGCTGGTTGTATTATTAATAAACTTTCTCCTATTCTGATTTAATTTAGTGTTTTTTGTTTACACATATCAGAAAACACTGTTTGCAGAACTTAATTTATTACATGTGAAAGTTATTTAATTATGTGCACGGCACATACAGCACAGGGAACAGCAGTCGCATGGAGCTACAGGTAGGTGCTAACAGACAAACGGTAATCTCCATCACACATGGATCATGGTGAGGGTGAGGGGTGAGAGTGAGGGGTGAGGGGTGAGAGTGAGGGGTGAGGGTGAGGGTGAGGGGTGAGGGTTCATACTGCAGTGTCACCTGCAGACTTTACCAGCATTTCTTTACCTCCATAAACCATCATTCATCTTTAACATCTTGGTTTCACTTAATATCATGTTGTTGCACAATCATTCCATTGGGGTAAACAAATAAAGTTTTGAATGAACAGTGACAGTCAATGTTATTAAAAAAATGTAGTTTACAGGCAGATCACTGGAGGGCAAAGGTGATTGTTTTTGATAGTTAATCATATACAGACTCAAATGTAGGGTCTCCAAATTGTCAAATCAGAAAGGTCTTAAACAACCGAGAAAGTGTCATCCACTCTGTTAGACTGTTGTTACGTACAAACTGCGATGTCTGTAAACAATCATTTGAAAATGGCATCACAAATCTCAGTTGTTCACTGTGCTTCCTTTACACACACACACACACACACACACACACACACACACACACACACACACACACACACACACACACACACACACACACACACAGATCTGCACTAACTGCTGAATAACCCCATAATATTCCCTCCAAACCTAAAACACACTGCAGGTTATGAACCATAAATCAGAACTGTAATCCAGAACTGACTTCAACCTCCATCCAGCATATATGTAATAATGGATTAAGAATGGATTGTGTTTGTCTGATTAAAAAAATGACTGAAAGAATCACAAATTGTTCAAAATCGCCAAGATCCAGAACAGCCGCTCTGTATCCCATCATTCCAGTGAGGTAGAGAAGCTTGGATTAACATGAAAACAGGTCAGTTACAGCAATCTCCAAGACATCCCTGCCACGGTTAAAACAAGTCTCACGATTAGCAAGTTGCCGTAGTTTATTTTTCAAATGTTTACCTTAGCATTGCTGGTGTAACTGAATTTGGGGAAGTTTTAGCAGTGTTGTTCAGGAATGTTTGCTTGGAAAAGCCATTCCAGAAATCACAGCACGAGCCACGTTCCTCCATGTTCAAATGCTGCCCAAGCACTTTCACGTCTTTGGTCTTGATTTAAGTCATTAATGTCCAAAGCGAAGCTTTAAGCTTTTATTTGTATAACAGTTATAGCAGCTGTCCTATAACCACAATCCTCTTCCATTCTGTCTAAAGTATATGATTAAAGTGTAGTAATTTTATGCTGCACTTCCACAGTGCAAACATATATTGTTAAATATCCCTTTGCCATGTAGCAGCATATCGTGGTTTTCTATACACATATAAAGAAAACATGTTTAACACCCAGTTCCCATTCACACATTACACTTTGAAAATTGCAATAAATACTGTAAATAACCGATATCAACATAAATAAGGGATGTAAATATGTGTTGGTGGGAGGAGGTGTAAAGTGCCGTTGGGATCCCACATCCCGTTTCTGTGTTCACATCCTGGGCAGGAAGTGGGTCACTGTCATCGCTGTGGTGACCCGGTTTCCCCGCTTGGCTCGACCTGTTTTGCTCAGTGCCACGTACATGGCTGGATGGGCCACAGACTCGTACGTGTTGTAGTTATTGGCCAGGAGAGTCTCCCTAAACGTGCACTCACTGTTGTACTGACTCTGCACAAGGACAGACAGGGTGACCATTAGTAGACCTGCAGGGAAAATGCTCACACTAACGGATTACAGATTCATTACAGATTACATCTTAATTACAACTTTAAAATACATTTCCTTGCTCTAAAACCAAGCTCTGCTCCTCTACAACATCCGGAGTGTGCTGGGTAGATGAACTGAGAGCTTCGAGGAGGCCTCTCATAAACCTTTTCACACGGTCAAACTGTAATCAGATTTCCACAAACAGGGCCCACAGTTTCCCTGGGTGGGAAATTAATGGCACAATAGGGGTTAAATCCCACAGGTCCTGAAGGGGAGTATTCCATGCTGGAATACGTCTTAAGATTCCTGAGACTGGATTTTGCTTACGTACAGATCCGTAGAGATTCCCTTTGATGTTCATTGCTACGAAGAGGCGGCTGTGTACACTGAAGAGGGTGACGACTCCCCTATCCACCGGAGAGATCTCAAGGAGACCTACAGAAGGCCAAAGGAGAAACGTTACAACACACAAGACCCATGCAGCACGTGTTAGCCGCACTGCAGAACGTGTTAGCCGCACTGCAGCACGTGTTAGCCGCACTGCAGAACGTGTTAGCCGCACTGCAGCACGTGTTAGTCGCACTGCAGCACGTGTTAGTTGCACTGCAGCACGTGTTAGTCGCACTGCAGAACGTGTTAGCCACACTGCAGCACGTGTTAGTCGCACTGCAGAATGTGTTAGCCACACTGCAGAACGTGTTAGTTGCACTGCAGGACCTGATATGCCACTAATCATTACATTACATGAATTCAGTCCTGTAAAAGTTATATCTTTAAATACATTTTTTTTAAAAACAGCCATGGATAACTCCATGAATAGCTGCATTTATGTTGTCGGCCACCTACAACTTTTCCCCTACAGAGATCCGAAACAATGAGGCAGATTTCAGACTGGGTTTCCTGACAGGGGCATAAGTGAGTCTCCCACATGACCGTGGAGACAGACCCTTTAGGTGTGTTTAAAATCTGGTCACACTCCTTCATCACATCTGGTCTTAAACGTGCTGCCTATTAATCGTTAATTGATAGTGTCGTTACACACAAGCTTACAATTTTGTTTGGGTTTCTATCTGTAGGCTATATACGTTTCACCGTTCACTCACTGTATCCGTTTTCGTTATGTGTTCCGTTTATTTTCCCGTCCGGTAACACCTGTAAATGAAAGCCGATGCCCACATTGCAGTAGAGACGTCGGAGTCTTTTGATTCCCGTAAGATAGTCCCTGTCCTGACTGATGTCCCTCTTCTCCCATGGGTTGCGCGCGAGCGAGCGCGAGTACAGCGTCTCCCACAGTTTCTCTTCTGCACCGCTCCGACCGCGCGCGGAACCGGACAGCAGTCCAGAAAGCAGCAGTGACACGACTACCGACAGCACGCTCATGCTGCTCGCTGAAAACACGGGCTTTTTAAATAAAGGAATCGCAGGAATTCTTATTCCCCCACGGTGCTACTGCCGACGCCACGCGCTTCGTGGGAAGGGAGATCTCACCTCCGAGCGCAACTTTGACGTTCCCATCGAATCCGTGTGGCGCCCGCGCGCTGCGCCCTGACAGCTTCTTTACAGGTTGATTCGCTGTATTTGCCTGCCTCCAGAGTTCATTCAGGGCATTCAGTTGTGCATTCTTAATGAAGTTTCCTTCACAACGAGCGCCGCTTATATTGCCTTTGAAATGGCATCCCCCGCCTCCCACTGCAACTCGAGGTCGCTTTCTGCTACATTATAGTAGAACCTTGCCGACAGACGCGGACGCGCGAGGCCAATCGCCGTCTCGAGAGCAGCGCACACATTAACGTAGGAGGAGGAATTCTACACGCTTGCAGGGCCGCGCGCACTCACCGGACCGCCTGTCCGCCACGTGTGACCAAAGTGTGACACCGGAGTGTCGCAAAACACAAGCATTTAATCATCTTCTCGGCCGCAATAGTCAAATGTTAAGTCTTAGCTTGTTATGAAATGTGACTGATATCAACAACTACAAGACTGAACATTTAGCGTAATACCTTGCATCAATTTCGGGCAATATTCATTTAAAATGATCCTATTTAGTGGGCCGAAATAAATTCGTGGCTCTCACCACAGAAGGCCTATGATGTATCTTCAGAAGTCTTGTTGAATGGGCTGAACCCTGCTGAACGCCTACAGATCCCGTACTCAACAACCTAATTGTCAAGGTGGTGTAAAGTGAGGCATCAACGTTTTACCGGCCTTGTCACACACCCCAGTCAGCTGCGCGATGAGCCGGGGCTTGACACGAGCGGCCATTTACGGCGGTGTGTCACAATATTCATGAGCCAAGATAAGACACGTGCAAAGAACACGTCCTCTTATAAACAAGCGAAAGCACACGATATAGACACACGGAGGTACACACAGTAGCTATGTGGCTGTGCTTTACTCAAATATGAAACATTTACAGTATTTAACTGACACTTTTCCCAATAACCTACAGTTATTACTGAACACATCTCGAGTAATTGAGGGTTAAGGGTCTTGTTCAGGGTCCCAACAGTGGAAACCTAGGAGTGGTGGGACTGGACCCAGCAACCTTCTGATTATGAATCCAGTACCTTCACCACTGAGACGCCACTGGAACTAAGAATAAATTAATTAAATCTAGACTGCTAAATTTCATCGCCGTCCTGGAAGACCAGATACAGACTTTTAATAAATGAACTTTTTAATTTGCTAAAAAGAAAAGGTAATATGCATATGCGTTTTATTAAGCAGTGTTTAGGGTTGTTAATTTTCTTTTATTTCATCACTGTTCGAATCGCTGCACATACGGATAAGTATTATTCCGCAGGGTTACCATCACTGAAATGCCTCTCGCAGCAGCTCCTGTTGGCTCAGTGAGTTTCTGCACGTCCATCACAGAAAGCGCACCATGTTCCGAAGGTGCAGGCTGAACATAGACATGCAATGAACTGATAAAATACAAGCGGCAGGTAAAAGTTATGTTGAACAGGACAGGAAAAGTGCTCTTCCACCAAGAATTCCGTGTCTATGAGGAATGCGAACTTCCGAGAGCAAACTATTGTATTGCACAAAAGATGCGTAGAAGGTGCTTCCCATATCAGTCTAAAAACAGCACAAGCAGACAAAGGTGAAGAGCTGTAAGAAAATGGACTGAAATATGATTGGTGACATTGCTTATGAAAGCACACAAGATCGAGAAGCATAGAGGCCGTTTCAGCTCAGCTATTGGGTTTTGATTGGCTGGACGAAAAACGTATTTTACAAGTGTCCTGCAGACTGGAACTCCTAATAAGAGTGCAATGCACAAGCCACACAATATATGCAAGTGGAAAGTGTGCGCTCCGCTGTCTGGTCTGTAGCTGCATTTTCATGGGCGTTGATTTGGTTCAGTTCCCGGAAGTGTTGGAGTAGACAGTGGAGGCCGGCAGAGACTCAGACGCAGGACATTGCCACACGTGGAAAGTCATAGATTAGTTAGATTACAGAAGAACTTCAGGAGTACTCGTTTTTATTCTGAATCTGAGATGCAAAGGACAAGCAATTAATGCATTAACTAAAGTCAATTAGATCGTTTTTATTAATTAGTTAATGTTAACGGTGAGCGGTAAGGAGGCGGACGCATGTGCGGAGAAGAGCGAGATTTATTAGGGACAAATCCAGATTCAGAGTCGTTATGGTAGTCTAGGGTCATAGAGCAAACAGTGAGATTCCGAGAATACATGACAAACCGAAAACACACTAAGGCAAACAGGGGAAGCAAGCTATAACAGAGGCTAAGAAACGGTAAAGCTAGGACAGCCATACAGACGAGGAGGCACGGAGTACAAACTTACGGGTGCCGGCTTTCAAACACATCAATACAGCCATTCAATGAACAGCAAAAGCACCCCCAACCACAGTCCATCAGACAGGGTTTAAATACATTAACTTAATCAAACCTAGAAACGAGGGGCGTAGAAAACCAAACTACGGAATGGAACTCAAATACACAAGACATGGAACACGGAAGATGGGAGGGACTAACCGTGACAGTTAATTACTTAATTAGTTATTCGTCCAATTAATAATTGTACAGCTGTTTTAGAATAAAACCTCAAACCATTTCGTTTTGACTTAGCTTGGTGATGAGTCAGCACCCATAAATCTGCAGTGGATACACAGAATATAGCAAAGCATCTCACAACCGCATGTGTGCGTCCCGACATTACACTAGAACATGGTCATATAACACATTACTTCTACATGTCTTAGGCCAGTGGTAGACCTTGGATATTATATATGCATCAGTCCTCTTAAGACTGGAAGCCATGTAATTCAACAGCCTTAGTCTTAAAGCCTTAACTACAGACTTATTGCTGGACTTACATATTTGACTGTGTACAGACTACAGATACAGTAAGGAGAGTATGATCCAGTACTGAACCTACGGTGTTTATTATTTTAAAAAGAAATATCTAAAACCAATAAATTACAAATAACATTAAGATATTTTGTATATGTAACTCAATACTACGTTACTTCAGGTTGTATTACATAGTACTCATTGCATACAAATTCCTTTTAAATTACTGATATTTTAAATATCTAGGGGACGTGCAGTTGAGAGGTCAATCAAGTACCATTGTGAAAGTTTAGTTTATGTTCAAATTCTGGTTCCCCCAAACTTCTTCAGAGGTTTACATTCTGTCCCCATGTCACGCTCCCTATCCCAGACTGCAACTCCCAGCATTCACCTGTTCCCAGCTCTCCTGACACTCAGTCTGGTTACGTCAATCACACCTCCATCGGATCTGCATCCCCGGATTACTGACTGTTCTCACCGGTTTCCCATTAGTTCTGTGTTTTTCTACCCGTCCAGTTCCCTGTGTTGCTGTGACGTATGTGTGTACCGAGCTTTCTCTGTGCCTGTATATGGATCATCAGCCTTGTCTTTACCTGGTTGGTTTGCCCTGCATGTACTGTGAACTCAGGACTTTTATTGGGTTGTTCTGTTGCAATCTCCTCAATTTTTGGATAACTACGTTGTGGATACGGACCTGTGTCTGTTATATTACCCCAAACCCGCTCTGTGCTTTCACAAATAAAAACCCAGTTGCTCACATCTGCGAGCCTCTGTCTCAGATCTGGTTCGTGACATCCTTCCTCAAGTATAAGAGCAGCGTTGTTCGTCCGTGTCACCCTGAGCAACATGAGGCCTATAAAATCAAACAAACTCTTTTTGCGAGCACGTTGCGTGAACAGAACCAGCACGAGGCGCTGTCACGCAGGTCAGACACTCGTGGAGCACAAACAGTCCAGGTAAACATCCAGAGAATCAGACCGAGAGGCAAACACATCGAAAGGGTAAATCGAGAGTCAGTGTAGACGAGAGTAGGGCAAATGGGGTGAAAAGGGCAAGGCAATACTCGTAAAAGGACTAGAAAGGTAAAGAGGTCAACACACGGAGGGCAGGTGCAGCACTCGGTGTGCTCAAGAAAATAGAGGCAGCACTTCCCCGAGAGGAAACGCGAGAGGAGCGCACAAACAGACGATGTGACGAAGCACGTTTGGCGGATTAATACACCGGGGAGGATGAGCTTCCCAGGGGATTCTGGGATGTGTAGTATGTGGAGGTTCCGGAGGGCTGCAGGACAGCATCAGTGGTTAGGATAATACTGTCATTTAACCAGCCCAGTGCCGAATTCCCACACAATATCTTTATTTTTTTGAGTATTTAAGTCTGTGTATTTCAGTCACAGTCACCTTTAACAAGGTTTGTCGTGTTACTTCGTTAAAACAAATATTTACGTTGACTTAAGTAACGTGCAGCAGAGCAACACGTTGCTTGGTCCTTCGGCCACACGGGAGTGCCGTTGTACACTTTTTAAAGCCTGGATAATGATGTCCAGGTGAAGATAATGAGCTTCTAAAGTTTAAATTAGCGGAACCATCAGGCGGTTTGATGAAAGTTTGCGTTGTTAACAAAGTTTACTGAAGTCGAAGCACTAACAAACTTGCTTATTTTATACAGCAGTTTTTCAAATATTCTCCTAGTCTTTGTGCACTTGACTTTAGAAAAAAAAATCTTATATATATAATGTGAAATCGAACTGTTAAAGATTAGATTAGATAGCCCTTTAAAAGTTGACCCATAGGGAATACACACACACACACACACACACACTCAAACACACGTGCTCAGGATAGGAGTTCTTGCTATTAATGTCTGATTTACTGTTTGGTTATCCAAATAAATCAGCAGCTTGTAAAACAATATAAAAATTAATTTGTATTTTCCCCAAAAGCCCCAACCAGTGAGAGAACAAAGACATTTGCTGACGCTTGATCAAACATCTGAACAGATATCGGCTCCATGACTGAAACTCGGTCCTTTTCCACGGCGTGTGTTATTGTTAAACGTCGTGTTCGAGGTGCTTCGCTGGAACGAACATTGAGTTGAAACATAAGCGTGGGACTGGCATGGCTCAATGGGAATAACCAATAACAGCTAAAAGAGAGAAGCTCTCACTAGTCTCCTGAAGCTGGTTAGGTTTCGTCCTTTCAGTGCCGAGGTCGGTGTTTAGTCAAGTCTTCTTCCTTTATGAATATTGCAGTATTAACCCCTTTTAAAAATATTTTTTATTAATTTGGGTTCTGTCAGCACAATTAGTTTGGCAGTACTGAGGTACGAGATGTCTTTGGCCATATGGTCTTCATATTTATAAACTTTCTGTCAGCAGAAATATATAAGAAACTGATGTAACTTTACAATTAACTGAATATGAAATAAGACTGGCAAAACCAAATATGATATCGTCAGCACTGGCGTAGTAACACTGGCAGACATTACTATAGTAATGTTTTTCCTAAATATAAATAACCCGCTCATTTCTTGCTGCACTGTTGTTGTCTGTTGCTATGTTGTCTGTTTGTATGCGTATACTTATTAAAGTAAGAAAATGACATGCTGCATGGCTGTTGTATATTTTTAATATAACCATCAACATGGAACAACTCGTCCCACATATGGGGACTCACTTTAATCACGTCCTTACATCTGATTAGGCCTCCAGATACGTTCGCATTAGTCCTAAATGCATTTAAAATAACATTTAAATAGCAAATGATCAGAGACACGCTTCCTACATACATTTTGCATCCTTACACGAGATATCACCAAAATATCCTGTTTGGTTTTTTGTTTGTTTGTTTGTTTGTTTGTTTTTTGCAATGGTTATTTAGATGGCGCATGATAAATACAAAGGAATCACTGTAGTCGTTGCCATTCTGATTAATCGCTTTTGCCGATACACAGGCTATAGTTGATAGCTGAGAGAAGATAGCCAACTTTAACGTCACTTCCAGGTCGAACGTGATATCAAAAATAATAATATAACATATAACAAATCTGCCACTTCTTTCTGATTGGCTGATGACTTTTGGCAGTGTTGTAGCATTGAAAACAAGAGCGCAAGATCCTAAAAAGATTTGCGAGCGTGTGAGTTTGAGTGCACAGAAGATCAAGAGCAGGATATATCTAAGCACGAGAGCAGTTGTGAAGCAGAGCAAGGTGAGGTGAGTGAGACAGAGTAAATATGAGTGAGCACGTGTATATTTTGCTGTGTGAATTGCGATCCAGCATTTTAAAAAAAAGTGCTCTCGACTTTTGGCAGGAAAATAACGTCATACACCAAGAATACCGAAAGCAGAAAAGCATCAAGCCGCTGCAGTCTCCCTCTGCTGGTGGAACTGACGAACTACACGTATGTGGTTACACAGTTGAAAAAGGTTGATGCCAAAGGTTGAACGTGGTGACTTGCCAGAGAGGAAAAGGAACATTTGACAATCAAACTTTTTTCTAACCGAAGTTAATTTAAAACTCCATGTGAAATACAAACACTGAGTTTGCCTGTTAATAAAGCTGTTGAGGTGATTACAACCTGACATTTTTGAGTGATTATCCAAAATAGGAAGAAAAAGTTGAGGGACTGTGTGGGGACTGTTGTTTAGCGACTGTTGCTAAGTGCTGACCTCATCCCAGGTCAGTATTATGCCACAACACCAGTCATAGCCCAGAGCCGCGCTGCTTGTCTAGGGACACAGGGCACATCACATTCAGTGAGCTACGCTGGGCATAACCAGCCAGTGTAAGTCACAGCTCTGCACGCCAAGCGAGGGCACTGCAAGGTCCTGCCCCGACCCTGCGGAGGGCATGCGTGTCATTTCCTCTTCTGCCTGCTCTGTCATGTTTGGACCCGGGACCGGTCCGAGTTGTCAGCTCGGCTACCGTGGGCACTGGGCCCTGCTGTGTGCTGCGTTTACACACATCAAACCATTTTAACTTTCTGGGTTTAGGGCTCATCTTTCTGTTTGTGCTTATTATAAAGATACTCAGGTGGGTGTCTGAGTTGAACTAGCTCATTAGCATATCGCTGCATTGTCATTTCTTTCCTCGATCAAGCCAGTGCAGTATGAATCGTATGGAATTCCCTTTAACAGAGTCAACTTTCCTGATCCGTCATCACAGTTTACAATAGCACAAACACCGTATACAAGGCTGAGATTGCGTGGCACTGATTCACTCCAGAATTCAGGGCTCATAACAAAAGAAAAGTTGAAGCTGGTTGTGTTGTTCTTTTGTCTGCCTGCATAATAAGGCACAAAAATTCAGTTTCATCGTAGACACAGTGTTCACTCTCCACATGTACAAGTCACTTAAGAAAACTCCAGCCCAATTTACCAGAAGAGTGAAGGCAGAAAATACCTCAAGAGAACTAAAATGGGCCAACATCTTCAGGTCATGAGAGTCATCAACAGTGCATTCAGCAGCATTGCATGATGGTTCGAGTCTAAGCTCATTCGCTCTGATGGCTGAGAGGGGCGATTCCGAGTCTGAGTTCATTCGCTCTGATGGCTGAGAGGGGCGATTCCGAGTCTGAGTTCATTCGCTCTGATGGCTGAGAGGAGTGATTCCGAGTCTGAGTTCATTCGTGCTGATGGCTGAGAGGGGCGATTCCGAGTCTGAGTTCATTCGCTCTGATGGCTGAGAGGAGTGATTCCGAGTCTGAGTTCATTCGCTCTGATGGCTGAGAGGGGCGATTCCGAGTCTGAGTTCATTCGCTCTGATGGCTGAGAGGGGCGATTCCGAGTCTGAGTTCATTCGCTCTGATGGCTGAGAGGAGTGATTCCGAGTCTGAGCTCATTCGCTCTGATGGCTGAGAGGGGCGATTCCGAGTCTGAGTTCATTCGCTCTGATGGCTGAGAGGAGTGATTCCGAGTCTGAGTTCATTCGTGCTGATGACTGAGAGGGGCGATTCCGAGTCTGAGTTCATTCGCTCTGATGGCTGAGAGGAGCGATTCCGAGTCTGAGTTCATTCGCTCTGATGGCTGAGAGGGGCGATTCCGAGTCTGAGCTCATTCGCTCTGATGGCTGAGAGGGGCGATTCCGGGCAGGCAATGGAGGCACATGGCACAGGGTGGACTGAGGACAGCAGAAACTTGGCAGAACCAGCAGGTGGTCCGACATCTATCAGGTTACGCCTGCCACCCACATGCACAGAGCAGGTGGGAGACTTGCTCTAGACTGCCATAAGTGGAGGAAAATCTGCTGTCTGACATCTCTGGGATCTTGGTTTACATATAAGGAAAGCTGCCGCGATTACAGGGAGTGTCCACAAGAGGTCCTCGCCTTCTGAAGAGCCCTTTAGACACCTGGATCTTCTCTAGGACATGTTGAAGTGAGCTGATAACTGCCGGCCTTTTGTAATGTGCACAGAGGAGTTCTGTTGCAATTATATAAGATAGGTAGTAATGCGTTTACACAGTATGATTTCACACAGTACTTCATAGGAAACTGTACTTCCCAAGTTCTGCTAAATATCTTAGCTTTCACATTTACTGTGTTCTTGTAAAGAAACTGAGTTACCTTTAGTTATTTTCACCATTGCACTCCTCAATGAACAATTATATCTCCTTTTCCATTTACTTTGAGAGTATTTTACACAAATTAGCCTGTACATACTGTATCTGTAAGTTATTGATAATGCAGTAGTTATTAGCTGGAGCTGTAAGGGAGAGCAGACCAAAGAAGATATCTTCCCTGGGACAATGGCCCCCAAAACCCCTAAACCCCCAAATGAAGCAAAAATCATTGGTAATACTTTTAAAAGGAATATTAGAAACATTATGTTAAATATAAATATTATAAACTCTTAAAATTAATTAGGAGAGAATGAAAAAGATAGAGATGTAGATGTTATTATTATTTATGATACACCAGAAAGAAACAAAACCAGGACTCAGGGGGTTAATGTAGCTAACAAGGTAACAACACACACCCCCGTAAGCTGAATAAGGAACAGCCTAAATGAACTTTATGTGGCATATCCTAAATGAGCATAGCTTTATTCTCAGGGCTCTAAATACTTCAGTTCTGGTTTTAAAAGTAAAACTCTTTCCAGGATTTTGTTTGCTAATGAACTCAAGTCAGCAGGTAGAATTAATTAGGACTTTTTTTTCCGGTTAAAAATAGACTTTTACTCTGAGATATTGAAACTTTTAGTTTTGATAATATCAACATGTGTGATTTGTAACTTGTTGCTGAAACTTTGTGTCCGTACTATTTGTTTTAGCACTAGTATGTTGCTTCTAGCTGGTACACTAAAGTAAGACTAACCTAAACAGAATGAATCCACACACCCATCACCGTCAGACATGGCTTAACTCAAACCAGTCAGGCAGCTGTGCGCCCTCTGCTGGTCACTAGCGCACCCAGCAACAGGCCGTCTATGAGTCCCCATCCTGGGACAAATATCACTCTGTAGCAGATGCTTAAGAACAAGCATCTCTGTTATTATTGTCCTGAGAGTAAATCAGTGCAGTATTACAGCCTGAGACAGAATAATAACTGGGTGCTACACTTTACTTTTAGCCAAGCTGCTTTACTTTTTAGGAGCATCTGTAGTGAACATGTGATCCACATTGCAGTGTTTTTATCAGTAAATCAGGGTTTCCTTTTAATGGTTTATTGGGGTGTTATGAATAACTGGATGTTTTTGGCCCATGTTGTGATCATTGCTGCTTTGTAATGTTTTTTTTTTCTGGGAGTTTATATGTTAATCTTAAGAGAATAAGCACAAGTGAAAAGTAAATAAACACATTTGAGCAATACACAAATTCTAAACATTCTAAACATATTGGACATTTGGGACATTTTGTATGCAGTAAAGTGATGGGTCGTGAGTTGTGAAAAGAGCCAATCAGAGCTGAGTTCAGGAGGTGAAGGCAGCAGCTGGAAGAGACAAGCTATAACTCTGCCTCTCCTGGCCAAGAAGTGACAGAAGTAGACTAAATACAAAGATATGTCCCTCTACCTTGTTCAAACACTGAAGCCCTTTTAATCTCGGCACCAAATTTCCAGTTAAAGTGGCTCCTTTGTTTAGCGTTTCACGTCTCAGTTTCATGAGAGCCATCGTGCAGAGGAAGAGGGTCAGCTTGCTCGCCGCTTTACGCAGACACGCGTTTCCTCCAAACACCTTTAAAAAGCCCCTGCGCTGTCTCACCTCAGCAAGACCTTACGCTCCCCACTGCTCCTAATACTGACAAATGTCAAGGGATCTTGATTTAAAGAGTTCTCCTTCTGGTGTAAATTTTAGTCCTGTCCAAACTCCCTTAGCATGTTTTCTTGTTCTGAGACTGTGAGAGCTTCCTGAGTTGTCAGAACAATCCATTAATCCACGAATAACTTGAATTTACATTTTTATAACATTTTATTATATTTCCATTAAAATCATTTGTCTACAGAAGTACATGATAGTCTCATTACGTTACAGTATGCGACTATGAAACGATACCTACTAACTAAAGAAGCCCTAGTGTCCGTGTTTTCTGGTAAGGCAAGAAGAAGAAAAGGTCTTTTTTCATTTCAGTTCCAGTAGACAGTGGGAAATGTAAACAGAACATTTAATGTACAAAGTAAAAAAAAACTACAGAGAAAGAAAGTAAGACATACACCATGGGATAACTCCTGCGAGAACTCAGTGCTTGTGTTAGTGAACACTGCTTTTCAGCACAGCTCCTGTACCGCTGGCGTTCACGTGGTGTCACGGTATGTGTGTCGTGTCACACACCTCCCTGCTGCTCACCTTCTCAGTGTTTTACTGCAACACATCGGTGCACACAAAGACCACCATTTCTATGTGAGGATTGTACATGTTGACTTATTTTTAGCTGTCTGTGGTGCAGTAGTCGTTTGCCGTCAGCTGGGCCGTGCCAGAGTGTAAGGAGAGCAACCTTTACCACCGCATGCTCACTGCCGGGTATCTGTGCTTGTGTGGATGAACTGCGTTACTGTCTGGTTGCTTCTCACGTGGACAGTCACGTGGGCAGCCACGTGGGCAGCAGTGAGCGGTTCACCCATTAGAACAGTCTGACTGGCCTTGGGAAAGTTTTAATGGAAACTTCAGGAACTTTGGCACAGTATTTCTAAGTAAGAACTGATCTGCCATTTGTATAAAAATTTGAAAAATACAAAAACTGGTAACAACTCCAAGTGAAATATAAATCTGTTTTTTTTTAAATGAGATTTTAAGTGTTGGTAACAATGTAAAAATGCAGATAAGTGTGCATTCGTTCTTATTCCAGCTACAGGTCCTAGATCAGACCTCTGTAATGCTGGTGTCACAGTTTGTGTGAGGTGGGCTGCACCTGGGCCTGAGCAATCCCTCTACGTAGAACATGTCCACTGGCCGAATGCTAGCTTTAGCAGTACAGCTGGGGCTTTTCTCTCGGCTACACAGAGGTCAGGCAACAGGTCACACACAGAGGTCAGGCTACAGAGGTCACACGCAGAGGTCAGGCTATAGAGGTCACACACAGAGGTCAGGCTACAGAGGTCACACGCAGAGGTCAGGCTACAGAGGTCACACACAGAGGTCAGGCTACAGAGGTCACACACAGAGGTCAGGCTACAGAGGTCACACACAGAGATCAGGCTACATAGGTTACACACAAAGGTCAGGCCACAGAGGTCACACACAGAGGTTAGGCCACAGAGGTCAAGCTGCGCAGACATTGTACTGATTTCTGCTGATGATCCCACAGTTTGTTTCTGTTTTTTCTCCCAAAAAAACATTTCATAAACATTTCACTGAACACATTTGGGGGATTCAGCCCTATATGCCAGATTAGGATCCGTAACACAATACAATATGTCCCCCTAAAACCCTGCACTGTACTTTCACACCAGTTTTCCAGACGCACACATGGCTCTTATTTCTCTAAACAAGACTCCTGATTAAAATGATTAGCAAATGAGGCTAGTGTTTAACAGTAATGCACCATTGTGGCTTAGGGCTAGTGTTTAACTGTAGTGTACTGTGTATCTTAGGATTAGTTTTTAACTGTAGTGTACTGTACTTAGCAGAGGCACACAGGCGCGCTGGCCACAGTGTTGTGTAGTGTAAAGGATATACAGCTAACATCTGCAAGTTTGATTCAGGATACTTCAGTGCCTACCAGTAAAACACTGATAAAATGTGTCATATACAGCATGTATAGTCGTCCACCTCGTTTAGGTAGGGCAGTCCTCTGTATCACAGGCCTGGTTAAGCTATGAGTTTGATTCTGTCAATATAAAAAAATGGTTCAAATTTAGCATGGGTTTTAAATAACACATTATTACATTTGTTGTTTTGAGTTCATGCTATCAGGACAAACACAGAAGGATCATATACACCATATGGTCAAAAGTATATGGACAACTGACTATCACACATATAAGAGTTTGCTGCATGTCTCACTGGGCAGCAGTGGAGCATGCCACTTCTGTGACAGCCACTGCCCTGGGAAGGCATTCTTTGAAGCGTGACTGTGGGAATTTGTGCCCACTGAGTGTGAAGAACATTTGTGAGGTTGGATGAGAAGGTCTATACAGAGGGGTTGGGGTCAGGGCTCCTCTAACTTATTTCTTTATTCACCAAGCCCTGCACACAGGTGCACAGGCACCAAGCCCTGCACACAGGTGCACAGGCACCAAGCCCTGCACACAGGTGCACAGGCATTCTAGAAGTGGAATCGGCCTTTCACACACTGCTGCTTCAATGTTGAAATCCAACAGGTCTGTATGTTATATACAGAACATTTAAAATGTCTTTGTATGCTGCAGCATTAATATTATCCGTCTCTGGAAGAGAAGGGACTAGACCACACAGCTGAAGACTAGTCCAAACCTTTTAAAAACACTTAGGACTAGTCCAAACCTTTTAAAAATGCTTAAGACTAGTCCAAACCTTTTACAAAATGCTTAAGAGAAGTCCAAACCGTTTACAAAATGCTTAAGACTAGTCCAAACCTTTTACAAAATGCTTAGGACTAGTCCAAACCTTTTAAAAATGCTTAAGACTAGTCCAAATCGTTTACAAACTGACTTGTGGCAAAGACAAATAGCTCTTCAGTATGACCCTTCGAGTGCTGCATGCCTGTGGAAACTTTGTGCTTGATTTCACACACCTGTCAGCGGTGTGTGCGGCTAGAACACCTGAACTCAGTATGTCCACATACTTTTGGACATATAGTATGCATAAGGATTCAACCCACTAAACTGATATGACATTTTTCTTTTGTCTCATTTGTGTGTCTGTTCATTTTAATAGAAGATTCCTTTTAGGGTTTGTGTTATGCAGACGTGGACTAAGTCTAGTCTCGAACTCAACCACAGTGCCAATGGTGAGTCACTACTTCACTGACATTTTTTTTTTAGTCTAGGCTTCTGCTCAGCCTGGGTCTGGAAAACCAGCCTGTGGAGTTTAGGTAAGTCTGCAGTAGAGGACAGCAGACACACTAACACTCCAGTAAAAGATTAACCACACAGGTCACACAAGTAGAAAGCAAAACAGTGAAAAACAGGAAACTGTTTAGAAAAGATACCCAGGAGCTCCATCATTTTATAAACTAAGACACACCTAAAAGAAAGATCTCAGAATTAGAAAAAAACGTAAACATAAAAAATCTCTCATATTGTGTGATTAAATAAAAAACCTCTTATCTTATGCTTCTGTCTACTGGAGGAACATTGTGAGTTAGAATAAACAAAGCTAACAGCTTGTTTTCTTGAAGATATGGTCCGCCCCCAGAGGTCTATGATTGGCCAGCTCTGCTCTCTCCTGCGCAAGGGAGGGTGGAGAGGGTTGTGGCTTCTGCCCGATCAAACCTGTAGGAACAGTCTGTGGAATGTCATGCCAAGGATAAAGACAAGCAACAAAAGTACACACGTCCATGCCCGGCCGGGCGCTAGCTAGTAGCTGTTGCTCTGCGTGTGTGAGACGGATCTTGGGCGGAGGAGGGGGCTGTGGTTGGAGGCGTTCTCCTTCTCTGCTCCACCAGACGTGGTGGTGTCTGCCACCTGCATCTTGCCTTGCTCTTCCTTCATGAACAGGTCCACCATGAGCAGTTTCTCCTTGTGGATCTGCAGGCTGATGTCTTTGGGGATATCAGGAATCATCCAGTCCACAATGTCACTCATCAACATGACGACATTCTGCACACGGATGGGAGACAAAGAGAGAGTGTGTGTGTGTGTGTGTGTGTGTGTGTGTGTGAGAGAGAGAGAGGGGACTGTGGGAAAATTTGTGTGGGAGAGAAAGTATATGCTCCCTCTCTCTCTTACACACAGATTGATAGAGAGAGAGAGAGCATGCATGTGTTAGACAGAGAAGATGAGTGTGCGTGTGAGAAAGATATTATGTTACTTATATATTAATTATATTATGATATTATTGTGAGATGCACATTTCAGATTTTGCAGCATTTTACAAAAGTTTATATTTTTATGATAAAAGCCACATAGCATCTACCAGGCATCCGCTAGGTAGTGATGAAGCCAGAGATCAGACCCTGGTGCAGCTGATCTGAAACAACCTGCGATCTGATTCAGGTGTGGCTGGGTGTTGATGCACACTGACCTGAAACACGATAACAAAGGCCAGCCTGACAGCCAGCACGGCCCAGAACTCTTTAGACACCTCGTACGGCGTTGGCGACCATGGAGGCTCTCTGTAGTCTTTGTACCTGAAAACACAACAAGATTAAAAACAAACCAAAGCCAAGTCTATAATCCACACTAACCACCATCTTTATGAAAAACCCCTCCCTTGGGTTTACACACACTGGTAATTTTATTGAGAGTAGGCTCAGAAACAGATCAGGGATAAACAGTTGTGAGAGGTGTAACCAAAATGTGCATGGCAGTAGAAGCTACATGTTCGTGTAATATTTAATTCAATTATGCTTTAGGCATGAATGGTCACAGCGACATGGGCGACGCAGAGTCTGGTTGGTGTGTGTGTGTGTGTGTGTGTGTGTGTGTGTGTGTGTGTGTGTGTGTGTGTGAGGGGCACAGCTGTAGGTTACCTGCAGATGTCTACACTGAAGCCGAGAAACAGTGGGTCCATTGGGGTGGTGCCATTCTGGAAGTGACTCACGTTGAAGTACGAGAGCGTGTGGTTGACAAAACCGTGCATGGAGCCATCTGGGCTGTACATGTACTGGTAGACCAGACGTGGGATGAAATCGGACGTGAAAGAGATGACAAAGGCCTGGAAAACACACACACACACACACACACACACACACACACACTCAGATCACTCTGTTTCCTAACCGCAGCTTCACATCTTCACGTTGACCAACAAATACCATAAATTAGTCTCTTAAACTAATTTAAAATGATTATTCTCCTTCACTTTTAAACTAATTCACCACATTTCTACATTTACATATTTAGGGTGGGATCAGTTATGGGGAGAGCATAAACAATGTGAGATCTGTTCAGAAGGAAAGTTGGACAATGTAATGGAAAAAACGAACCGACTGCCATGGACTTTCTGATATTTGGAAAATGTGCAAATAATAGATAACAAAACTAAGAATAAAATAAGCATTATAGGGTTCTACGTTCCAGTGTCACGCGGTCCCCTGGTCACATGACTAGATGTTACATGCCTTCACCTCGATAAGATACCTCACATTGCAGTAAAGAAAACATCCAATGAACAATGCACACAAAATCACACACACAGATACACACACACAAACACAAAACAGGCTTACATTCACTATAACTGCTACTTTTGCCACACCTCGAAGAATATTGTACCAGATACCTGAAAACAGAATGCAGAAATTAATGATTAAATGTCTGGTTAATATAAACATCAACTGATGTTTCTGGTCTCACAGTAATTTAATGAGCATTTGATGATTGCCACTAGATGACACTGTATCTCAGGAAAATGCATCATGCACGACCCCCAAATGCTTCCCATAGTTCGTCCTTGGAGCTAAATAATTCCACCACTGCCTAGCAATGTCATATAGGTCTAAGAAAATGACATCAAATGGGGATTTGTGGAGATTTTGTGAAGAATGTGGTTTGGATAAAGGTGAAGTGAGGACCGATGGAGGGACGCACCAATGTCTTTGGCTCGCGCTGCGACAGGTCTTCTCAGCTCTGCCACGAACTTCTTAGCGTCCAGACGGATCTCAATGATGTTGTTGAGCAGAGCAAAAAGTGGAGCCAATGGGAATGAGGCCACAAACAGCGTGACAAACCCAAACTGGATAACTGCACCAGAGACACAAAAAAACACTGGATAATTGTACCAGAGACACAAAGGAACACTGGATAACTGTACCAGAGACACAAAGGAACACTGGATAACTGTACCAGAGACACAAAGGAACACTGGATAACTGTACCAGAGACACAAAAGAACACTGGATAACTGTACCAGAGACACAAAGTAACACTGGAGAACTGTACCAGAGACGCAAAGCCACACTGGATAATTGTACCAGAGACACAAAGGCACACTGGATAACTGTATCAGATACACAAAGGCACACTGGATAACTGTACCAGAGACACAAAGGCACACTGGATAACTGTACCAGAGACACAAAAGAACACTGGATAACTGTACCAGAGACACAAAGGACCACTGGATAACTGTACCAGACACAAAGGACCACTGGATAACTGTATCAGATACACAAAGGAACACTGGATAACTGTACCAGAGACACAAAAGAACACTGGATAACTGCAGCAGAGACACAAAGGAACACTGGATAACTGCAGCAGAGACACAAAAGAACACTGGATAACTGTACCAGAGACACAAAGGCACATTGGATAACTGCACCAGAGACACAAAGGAACACTGGATAACTACAGCAGAGATGCAAAGGAACACTGGGTAATTGCACCAGAGACACAAAGGCACACTGGGTAACTGCACCCGAGACACAAAGGCACACTGGGTAACTGTACCAGATACACAAAGGCACACTGGGTAATTGCACCAGAGACACAAAGGCACACTGGGTAACTGCACCCGAGACACAAAGGCACACTGGGTAACTGTACCAGATACACAAAGGCACACTGGGTAACTGCAGCAGAGACACAAAGGCACACTGGGCATGCAAACACACCCATGAAGGCAATGGCCACGGCTCTTATAAATCAGAACGGTTTTGTCTTGATTTATGGAAACACCTGATGTTTGAATAGAGTGATATATCTGTGAGGGAACAATCCCAGTCTCAGAGGGTCTGGGGTGAAAGAGGATTGGCTCGGGGACAGTAATCTCACAACTGACATCCAGGGTGCCAGGGTGACAGAGAGGGAGCTGGTACAAATGTGAGCCACATCCCTGCCTTTAGTATAAGTATCTCTGCTCACAACCACATATAGAGGCAAAGCAGGCAGGCGGCTGTTAATGCAGAGTTTACTGCCATTGAAAAGACCCAACGTAAAGATCAGAGGTAAAGACAGGTGCCTCTTCTCCTGCTCACAAAAGACAGTTGTTTGGGGGACCTTCAGTCTGAGGTGTTTCCTACATTGATGAGACTGTGGGTTACAAAAAGCAGTTGTGTGGCCAAACCAAAATCTTTAGAAAATGTTCTTTTGTGCTTGTCAGTGTGTTATTTATGATGTGCTTGGTAGATAAAACTGAGGTAACCTGTGGCATGGAGGATGGAGCTTGTGGAATAAATCCCAATGTGCAAACAAAGTGTCCTGATGAAGGGTTTGGCACTGGTCTGCACTAGGACAAGGCAACTCAACTACAGGTGATGTTCAGCCTACAGTTAATTTATTATTACATTCCTCTCTTAAGTGGCTGGTCACTTCTGAGGATGCTGTCATAAATCTCTGGTGTTCCTCTCACACCTCTTCCTCAGACCTGCAGGGTAGCAGCTGAAACTGCCGTTCAACAGTTACACTTGCTTGCTGTTTGATGGTAAGTATCTGTATAACTTTTGGTAGTTTTTTGGGTTAAAATTTTCTAAAATGAAAACTCTGTTAGGATGTATCCCCTCATATGGTTTCAATAAACATATTACCTACAGCTTTGCTGAATATTTCAGAGGCCAAAGGTGTTCATCTTCTAGAAACACTTTAATTAACAACATGGCTCCTGACATCAAGGAGCTGATATATACGTGCCACTCACAGGAGCTTTAAGTCCTGGCATGTGGGTCATTGGCTCCTGTGCCACACACTGTGAAAGGAAAACAAAAACACAAATCTAAACTCAGGTAAGTCTCAGCTCTGTCGAAGGTTTGGTACTCTTCACCGGTCAGTTCCTCACTGACTGATTGAACTGTCTTGCCAGCAGAGGTTCACAAGAACCAGGAGGATGTTGATTTGTGTGGTGATCAGGCCAACATTAGCAGGCAGGGCCACATTTGATTGCCCCAGCTCTGAGAGTTCCTGTTTAGGAGCTCTTCACATTTACACAGTGAGGGAAATATTCAGGGATCTCATACATACTTACATACACGAATGTGGGACTGCATCCACAAACTACGCACAATAGCTTTTGGCTTCAATTATACTGGTACACTCTTCTCTAGGGTCATTTATACTGGTACACTCTTCTCTAGGGTCATTTATACTGGTACACCCTTATCTAGGGTCATTTATACTGGTACACCATTATCTCGGATCATTTATACTGGTACACCCTTATCTAGGGTCATTTATACTGGTACTCTTCTCTAGGATCATTTATACTGGTACACTCTTCTCTAGGCTCATTTATACTGTTACACCCTTCTCTAGGGTCATTTATACTGGTACACTCTTCTCTAGGGTCATTTATACTGGTACACCATTATCTAGGATCATTTATACTGGTACACCCTTATCTAGGATCATTTATACTGGTACACCATTATCTAGGGTCATTTATACTGGTACACCCTTATCTAGGGTCATTTATACTGGTACTCTTCTCTAGGATCATTTATACTGGTACACTCTTCTCTAGGCTCATTTATACTGTTACACCCTTCTCTAGGGTCATTTATACTGGTACACTCTTCTCTAGGGTCATTTATACTGGTACACCATTATCTAGGGTCATTTATACTGGTACACTCTTATCTAGGGTCATTTATACTGGTACACCCTTCTCTAGGATCATTTATACTGCTACATTCTTCTCTAGGGTCATTTATAGTAGTAGAGCAGACAGGGCAGGGAAATCAAGGTGTTAACAACACCAAGGTCATGTTTGATTCCCAGGGAACACACATTCTCTCTGCTGATAAATGTCTATCAGTCACTCTGTATAAGAGCACTTACCAAAAACTGAGAATGGAAATGGAAATTACCACAGCATTGCCTAAGCCAACTGGCACTGTAGAGCAGTCTGGCACTGTAGAGCAGTCTGGCACTGTAGAACAGTCTGGCACTGTAGAACATTCTGCACTGTAGAGCAGTCTGCACTGTAGAACAGTCTGGCACTGTAGAACAGTCTGCACTGTAGAGCAGTCTGCACTGTAGAACAGTCTGCACTGTAGAGCAGTCTGCACTGTAGAACAGTCTGGCACTGTTAAAGCAAACCTACACTTTTATTACATAGAACAGTCTGGCACTGTAAAGCAGTCTGGCACTGTAGAACAGTCTGGCACTGTTAACGCAAACCTACACTTTTATTACATAGAACAGTCTGGCACTGTAGAGCAGTCTGGCACTGTAAAGCAGTCTGGCACTGTAGAACAGTCTGGCACTGTTAACACAAACCTACACTTTTATTACATAGAACAGTCTGGCACTGTTAACGCAAACCTACACTTTTATTACATAGAACAGTCTGGCACTGTTAAAGCAAACCTACACTTTTATTACAAACCTACACAGCCATAACAAAACTACACTTTTATTACAAACCTACACAGCCATAACAAACCTACACTTTTATTACAAACCTACACAGCCATAACAAAACTACACTTTTATTACAAACCTACACAGCCATAACAAACCTACACTTTTATTACAAACCTACACAGCCATAACAAACCTACACTTTTATTACAAACCTACACAGCCATAACAAACCTACACTTTTATTACAAACCTACACAGCCATAACAAACCTACACTTTTATTACAAACCTACACAGCCATAACAAAACTACACTTTTATTACAAACCTACACAGCCATAACAAAACTACACTCCTGTAACAAACCTACAAGCCATAATAAACCTACACTTTTATTACAAACCTACACTGTTATAACAAACCTACAGTGCTGCAACAAACCTACACTGCTAAAGGAACCATAATACATAGCACATAAATCCAGACATCACGTCACGGATGTGGTGAAGGCGATGTTTGTCTTGGCTGCATTAGGCGTCCTCCCCCGGGCGAGACGCGGCACACTCACTCATCTCCATGTACTCCGGTGTGAGGCCGGAGAATGGGTCCAGGAAGAAGTCTGTCTCATAGCGCTGCAGCTTCTTCTCCCGCTCTTCCTCCTGGAAAGTGCTTCTCTTTGACTTGATATAGCGGATGAGTTTCTTTAGTTTGCTGCAGAAAGAAGCATCATAACAGACTCCCATCAGGCAGGTCTCAGATCAGCTCGGCTTTCACGTAAGGCAGTTTTCAGATCCAGTAGCTTTCGCGTCAGGCAGGTCTCAGATCAGTTCAGCTCTGCCATACTGCAGACACTCTAAAGCTCTGTTTGCCATGCTGTGCAAACATCTTAGGCGACCCAAAACATTACAAGATGTTTATCTGAAATGGAAGTGTTTATTTACACGTAAAACACAATGTGAACACATAAATACAAATTCTAATTTACTTATACCAATACAATATAGTAGAATACAATACAGTAAAACATCAATGAATACTTAGTATACTGTTTTGGAGCAAAATGCTTTCAAAAAGAGCATTAAGAATTATTATTATTATTATTAATCTGTGTGTGAGGACTATATATATATATATAGTCCTCACAATGTATATATATGTTACGTCCCGAGTGCCGCAGGGCGAGGAACAGGAAGTACAGACTCCATGGACGTAGACAGACATTTATTATTAGACACATACAACACTGGCACTCGCATGCAATGGCAACATTATACACAAACGTGGGCTCTGACAACGTGAAAAACAGACACTAACACGTTTAACAGAAATGATGTGAACAAACACTACACGACATGAACAAAGGCAATAACCGACAAAGATGCTCACACCAGCAGATACGGGTTTAGATACAGACAGCCAAGCACATTCAGCCACGTGCAGGTGTGTGCCAACAAGGTGGCACAAATAATACAAGCAGGCCGACCACGTGAGCAGTGGGACTGGCAGCAGGCCGTGACAATATACAAATATGCGCAGAGTTAACGAAGGTGTTTCATTTTCATGTAAGTGTGTTGGATTGAGTGTGTTTAGGTCTGTACGTGAATGTAGGTTCTAGACTTATTAAATGCATTAAGTCATGACTCGGTCAGAGGAACTTATACAACCATAATTTTAAAGCTAAAAAGAAGAAAAAAGTGTATGTGTGTGGGTTGAGCCAGATGTGTTTGAGCATGTGATTGAGGTGTTTCAGTGTGTGGTTGAGTGTGTGTTTGAAGCTGAGTATATTGTGTGTGTATGAGGCTGAGTGTGTGTGTGGATTGAAGCGTAAACATGTGATTGGGTACAGGAGTGTGTACTGACGGGATGCCGATCTCAAACAGGTTGTTCTGTATGAGTTGTTTTCCCAGCATGGTGATACTGAGCTGAATACAGAGCTCCATCAGACAGCCTCCATGTGCACACTGTAAAGACAAACACACAGCCATCATGGCCCACACTCCACCAAACACACACTGAGCTAAACACTAAACAGGCTAATTATTAAGACAACTTTTGAATAAATGCAAATGTAAACGTGTATCTCTGTGGTAGATGTTCACCTCCTCCATGCGGTAGGACTCAAAGACGTAGAGATAGCTGCCTGGACGGCCCACGAGCCTACACAGACAGGGCAATCATTTCAGAGGAGAACCTGATCGCTCTGGGTATACAACCTCATCTTAGTTCATCAGTGTGGAATACTGGCTTTAAAATGATGGTGATAGCTTAAAGTTTGCCTGAAATCAACTTTCTGACCAAATATAATGTGTTTTATTACAATAATTTGATAACATTTCACAAACAATTTTTTAAATCAGGAATTCCACAACCTTACCCTGATTTCACATCGAAACGTAGATGCAAGATACTGGAGCAATTTAGATTTCAACCTTTTTTTTTTTTTTTTTTTATTTTTTTTTTTTTGGGGGGGGGGGTGTCTCATTTGACACAATAACTTTGCTTGTAGTGATAACCATCTAAATAAAATCACTGGCGTCTCACCTGCCTCTGAAGAAGGCGATATATATGATAGGAGTGAACGCGTTGACAAACTTGAGGACAAAGGTCTTGAAGATCAGTCTCTCCTCAAAGCTCTTGTCCGTTTTTGGTACCTCTGACATCATAACAAACATTATGGAGATGAGAGGAACTATTGGTGTGTGTTGAGTGTAAAGCGTCCTTGAGTTCTGAGAAAGGTGCTATATAGGTGCAAGTTCATTCATTCATTCATTCACTCATTCATTTACTCATTCAGTCATGAAGGGTTGTTTCATTTTGGTGCACACACACACACACACACACACACACGTCTGTGTGAGGAGAGCAGACTGACCGAGCTCGGTTAGCCAGCGGGCGACGGCTCCGTACACCTCGTCCAGGATGAGTATGACCACCAGGTTGATGATTGCGGCGGTGGTCTTCACGGTGATGCGCACGTTGGAGCGCGTGGTGGGGTTGGAGCTCATGTGCATCGCTGCCTTGGTGGAGATCCGGTACAGGATGACGCCAAACACAATGGCAAATGTCACGCTGATCTGGAAAGAGGTGCTCGTGAGCTCGGAAATGTTTACAGGACTACAGGAAGCTGGAATACCGGGAAACACTGACCTGGATTCTGCATTCCAGCTTACTTACCATTAAAAGCATCATGGCAATATTCGTCATATAAGCAGGACATCTGTCTTTACACGTCAACTTCTCTTTTGCTGTCTAAAAAGAGACAAACATTCTGATGTCTTGACTGGTTCTTCAGCATGTGGTCCAGTGTGTCAATGTTATTGTAAGATTTCACTTAACAAACTGGTTCCAACTGTTGGGACAGAGTGACCCTTGGTGAAACGTTTTCTAGTATCCACAAGCTGTGAAGTTTGTTGCTCAGACACTGGGCCACTCGGAGCCTTGCGCTCTCAGCAGGAGATTATCGTTATAGCTCCTCAGTTGTCATAGTGACTTGAGTACAGAACTAGCGTTAGTTTTGAATGTTTTAATCTGCAAGCACTCAAAACAGCACGTTTGATATCACAGTTTAATATTACACTAGACAGTGTGTAGGAAAACCACCTCGAATGACTGAAGTAGATGAATGCATTTTCCCCCACAGTTCCACACACATCACCAGAGGTCACACTCAAAGTTCTCCTCTCAAACAACACAGAACTGATAAACTAATATTTCAAATAGATTTCTGTTTCATTGCAGTGGAGACTTTCGTGGACTTCCTGTTAACATGACAAGCCAGATGTCATGTCAACGTCCAGCCAGACACAGGCCAGAGACCACACCCATACAAGAACCAATCCCAGACCCCATCACCCCACACCTCTGAGTCCCTCCAATCATGTCCTGGCTCACACTCAACAGAGTACTGATCATCACATTCACACCCCTGTCCTGAGTCCACGCCTCCGTACTTAAACCCTGTTAGCTCTTCACTCAGTCCAGTCACTAACCCTAAACCCTAACCCCTAAACCTGACCCCTAAGCCTAACTCCTAACCCTCTGCCCTAACCCTAACATTCACCCCTAACCCTAAACCCTAATCCCTAACCCTGACCCCTAACCCTAAACCCTAACCCTATTTTGTACAAAATATTCATTCTAGTCATGATTTTTCATAACGTAATACAAATGTGTCACTATTGCTATCACAATACATATTTTGCACCATGAAATTGTCTTCATATAGTTTTAAGTACTATGATATATATTTGTCAAATTGCCAGCCCCTAGATATTTAATCACATTTTTTAGCTACAAAACAGCATGGGTACAGAATGACGCACCAATGTTTTACAATCTGTTTATTTATATGTTATACAGCGCTGTCTGTCTGTGAAAAGTGATTTCATCCTGTCACAATGCCCTGTGTTATCATACAGTTTTCTGGAGATCATATAGCTCCTAACCAAACACTGACTGCTCCCTAATTCTAATCATTCTTAACTCCGACCCTAACTGTACTTCTAACCCTAACCCTCTGCCATGTCAGGGGACATTCTCAGCAGGATGTTCTGTATGTAACTCATATACTGCAGCGTGCTGGTAGTGTCAACATGGGTTTTGTGTAGAAACCCCACTGATGTGAGTGAGAGCAGAGAGATTAGTACTACGTATCGTCTGATGTTAAGAGATGTGAGACATTTGTCTCTCTCACACACACACACGCACACACACAAACATGCCTGTACCTTTGGAGACTTGTGTTCTTTTTTGAGGGTCTTCTGCATGACTCTGAACTCATATTCTGCTCTGGGATGGTCCTGAAAAAGGGGAGACACCGTGAGACAGTGGGAGACACCGTGAGACAGAGGGGAAGCACAGGGAAGCAGGCTTGTAGGACCAGGGCCCCGAGCCGCAGTGCTGAGAGGGACCAGGGCCCCGAGCCGCAGTGCTGAGAGGGACCAGGGCCCCGAGCCGCAGTGCTGAGAGGGACCAGGGCCCCGAGCCGCAGTGCTGAGAGGGACCAGGGCCCCGAGCCGCAGTGCTGGGAGGGACCAGGGCCCCGAGCTGCAGTGCTGAGAGGGACCAGGGCCCCGAGCTGCAGTGCTGAGAGGGACCAGGGCCCCGAGCCGCAGTGCTAAGAGGGGCCAGGGCCCCGAGTTGCAGTGCTGAGTGGTGTCTGGGCTTTTTGCCATGCTTGGGGTACTCATCAGTGTTACTAAGACTGCTACGGAACACAGGGAGGGTGCCATTGTGTGTGCCACAGTGAGGGTGTCAGTGTGAGTATGCAGAAGTATTGCAGAGCATATTTGCAGAGAAGGTTGTGTGTGTGTGTGTGTGTGTGTGTGAGTATGCTGAGGGTTTCACAGATATCTGAGTATTTGGGAAGATAGATATGAGAGCATAAAGAGAAAGAGAAAATGCATGTAAAGTGAACAGAGAAGTAAAGAGGAGTTTCAAACCTTAAGTGCTTCCTGTACACACCGGGAGTGTGTGTGTGTGTGGGGGGGGGGGGGGGGGTAGTGGATGACAAAATGAACATTAGAATACGAGTTGAATCATGTTGGAATGAGCTATGAGGTTGCTGTTTGCGCCGGGAGAGCGGGGTGGTATCCATCTCTCCGCCTTCTCCGGTCTCACCTCCTCTTCCTCGAAGCCTGTGAGGTCCCATTCGTAGTTCAGACGCATCTGTCGCCGTTTCCAGTGCTCCATGAAAAAAGCCGCTGAAACACACACAGATCGGAAACTTCACGACACGCTCCAGACTGCCCACCTGCCCCAAACCCTGACCCCCCCGTTGCCCTGATCGACGGTCCGGTCCGGTGTGGATGAGCTGGAATCATTGGTATTTCTCATTACTCCCACTCTATGGGCCCTTGTCCAAGGACATGGGACATGACTGCAAAGGTGCTAAAATTAGAGAGAAATGATCAATTATTCACTTTTTAATTCCAGGGATGATCATGTGTGAAGAGTAAATGATGAGGGGCTAAATTCACCCCAGCGTTTATGTCAACCTGGATCAAATTATGCAAATGTTCTAATATCCACCAGGACCAGTGAAGTAAAACGCAATTTCTGCAGGAGCATAATGTGGAGTCTAAATATAACACTGTTAAATGAACCTAAACACTCCAGACAGCTGATATGTAGCTTAAATATGTCAAAATGCCCATTGTTTTGTGATAATAAATCAGCAGTTTGAGAGGTAAAGAACTGCAGGTACAGCAGAGGGGAGAGGAGGTCTGGATGAGAAGGTGCAGGTCAACCACACCACAGGTCAACCACACCACAGGTCAACCATACCACAGGTCAACTACACAGTAGGTCAACCACACCACAGATCAACCATACCACAGGTCAACCATACCACAGCTCAACCACACCACAGGTCAACCGCACCACACATCAACCATACCACAGGTCAACCACACCACAGCTCAACCACACAGCAGGTCAACTACACCACAGGTCAAGCACACCACAGGTCAACCACACCACAGGTGAACTACACAGTAGGTCAACCACACCACAGGTCAACTACACCACAGGTCAACTACACCACAGGTCAAGCACACCACAGGTCAACCACACCACAGGTCAACTACACAGCAGGTCAACCATACCACAGGTCAACCATACCACAGGTCAACTACACAGCAGGTCAACCACACCACAGGTCAATCACACCACAGGTCAACCACACCACAGGTCAACTACGCAGCAGGTCAAGCACACCACAGGTCAACCACATCACAGGTCAACTACGCAGCAGGTCAAGCACACCACAGGTCAACCACACCACAGGTCAACTACACAGCAGGTCAAGCACACCACAGGTCAACCACACCACAGGTCAAGCATACCACAGGTCAACTACACAGCAGGTCAACCAGACCACAGTTCAATTACACAGTAGGTCAACTACACCACAGGTCAACCACACCACAGGTGAACTACACAGTAGGTCAACCACACCACAGGTCAACTACACAGCAGGTCAACCAAATCGCAGGTCATCTACACAGCAGGTCATCTACACAGCAGCAACCAAAAGAGTTAGAACTTCAGAGGCCTCGGGCACTAGGCCACCCTGTAAAAGAAATCACATCATAGTACAACATCTACAGACCATGCACACAAATAGTGAGATATTTCTGAGTGTTTGAGCAATCATCTGGCCATCAGAGGCTGAGCATCAGAGCTTTTAGCTGGAGGTCGTGTCCTCATACAGAGCTCGAGGGGTCAGCTTCCTGTTCTCAGTCTCTCAGCCCAGAGACATGAAACAGAGCAGGAGGCCGAGAGTGAATGAGTCTCCACACACACACATGTACACACACACACATAAACACACACACACACAAACACACACAGACACACACACACACACTCACACACACACACACACACACACACACACACACACACACACACACTCACACACACACACACACACACACACACACACACACTCACAGTACTGATATTTGATAAAATAGAGTGGAGACTGCAGGATGGACCAGCATGTCTGAAGGAAGCAAATGTCAGGCAGCAAGTGGCATTACTGTTTCGCTCAATGAGATGTTGAATATGCAAATTCTAATATGCAAATTCTCATATGCAAATGACATGTTGAATTGAAAAAGTCATGCATTCAAAGAGAAATGTGGAAGGAGTGCTCTCTATTGAGCGTAAAACCATCTACACTGGGGGTGGGGGCACAGCAATGCTCTCAGTACAAGAAAACGTCTCTAAAATGTGTATAAATGTTTCAGATTTATGTGTAGTTTTATATGCATTGCTGATATCTTTATTTCCTGGAGGTGCATTTCATAAATAATTATAGATACTGAATATGTATGTTGGGAGC
This sequence comes from Electrophorus electricus, assembly GCF_041902795.1. Taxonomy (NCBI): domain Eukaryota; kingdom Metazoa; phylum Chordata; class Actinopteri; order Gymnotiformes; family Gymnotidae; genus Electrophorus; species Electrophorus electricus. Next base: position 25,195,456 of record NC_137512.1, on the reverse strand, counting down.
CCGCTTTCATGAAATATCTCAATCACACTCCTTCTCGGGTGCAGAAATACAGCGATAGTACAGCCCAAATACCAGCTATCAGTCATCAAGGTAGACAGGCAGAGAATAAATTAAAACACTCATAACTGACAGAACTGCATGAGACTGTGATGTCATTCTATCAAATGTTTTGTGTTGTTGTTGTTCAAGACTATGCCAACTCTCGCCGAGTGCAGCCAGCGCCGCGCCCTGTGGGAACTGCAGGAGGATGGCATTCTCACCCTGGATTATTAGTTTTGCTTTTTTAGACGCCCACACTTCACAAAACCCCACAATCATCATTTCCCACTGTGACTTATGCAGAAAATATGTGTTCTGAAAAAAAAATTATTTCTATAAATATTTATGAACACTTTATATTCAAAAATCATTTAAAGTGAACTGTCACTACACACACACTGAACATGGAATAAAATA
>NC_137512.1:25180000-25190000 GCF_041902795.1 Electrophorus electricus | reverse complement strand
TTGTAAAAGACACTGTAACTGGCCCACTCCTCGTACAGCAGCTGGAACACACACACACAGGACTGTAAACAGTGGAGGTGTGAACTCGAGTCCAACACAATCCGATCTAGTTCATCTCATCAAGAGCTTCTGCAAATGTGATTACAAGCATAAAGACAGGGGCTCCTGTGACCTCTGACCTCTGTGTCCAAAGGGGGAGGGAGTGAAAGGAATCTTCAGCTGATGACATCAGGGTAAAGAGAGTGTGTGTGTGTGTGTGTGTGTGTGTGTGTGTGTGTGTGTATTCACAGCGTACAGAGCACGGGAACAGCTGTGCATTCCACAACAGTCCTGTGGAAGTGAACACCACCTCTGTGTGTGTTTGACCTGAAGCCCAGATGAGCATCTCTGAAACACACACATGCACACATGCACATGCACACACATGCACGCATGCACACACACACACACACACACACACACACACACACTTGCACAAACACTCGCACACACACACACACACACACACACACACACACTCACACACACACACACACACACACACTCGCACACACACACACACTCACACACACACACACACACACACACACACACACACACACACACACACACACACACACACAGAGCCTGTTCTCCCAGTCATCTCTCTGTCATCACAGCCTCACTGTATCAAAAATAACACAGAGCCTATTTAGAGTCTTGATAATTACAGACACGACGCTTCATCTGCCTTCAGTGCACACACACACACACACACACACACTCGCACACACACACACACACACACACACACTCGCACACACACACACACACACACACACACACACACACACACACACACACACACACACACACACACACACACAGGCTGCCATTACACCCCAGCACTAATTACTAGGACACACCAGATGGTTCACAGTCCATCTAAGCCACAATGCAGTGGCTGTGTGTGCACTGCAAGGGCAAATAATCAACTACTACATGTACATGTGTGAATCACGGCACGCCTCGTCTGAATGAACCCTCCTTAGAGCCCAGTCTAATGAAGCACTACTCCAAAGAAAACCCCACAGGGCATATATGTCTGTTTCTTGTTGTATATATGTTTATTTGTTGTTATAAGTGTGTTTTTATTGTTTTATGTATGTGTTTGTTGTTATATATATGTTCATTTGTTGTAGTATATATATATATATATATATATATATATATATATATATATATATATATATATATATATATATATATATATATATGTCTGTTTGTTGTTGTGGAGCTACTAAATGTAATTTAAAAGAAGCACATACAAACAATAGCAACGACTTAAAATGCAGTTAAAGTTTACTAAAGATGGACCAGATAATGCACAAATGGACATACAATGAGAGTGATGAATTTAACATTAAATCCAGCAGTCTGGCACTGTGTGTATGTTTGTGTGTGTGTGTGTGTGTGTGTGTGTATGTGTGTGTGTGTGTTTGTGTGTATGTGTGTGTGTGTGTATGTGTGTGTGTGTGTGTATGTGTGTGTGTGAACACTCACCTTCCTGTCATTGGGTTCCACATTCTCTCCATCTATATCACCCTGTGAGTGAGGAAACACCAAGTGGATTTCACATCTCAAAACTCTCACACACAATTCAAACATCCCAAACACACCAAACATCCCAAACACCCCATGATCAAACACCACACACTAGACCACCAAACATACCCCACCAATGAAACACCACTCACTAGACCACCAAACACACTCCCTCTGATCAAACACCACTCACTAGACCACCAAACACACCCTCAGATCAAACACCAATCACTAGACCATCAAATACCCCCTCAGATCAAACACCACTCACTAGACCACCAAACACAACCTCAGATCAAACACCAGTCACTAGACCACCAAACACACACACCGATCAAACACCATTCACTAGACCATCAAATGCATTCTCTGCTCAAACATCATTCACTAGACCACCAAACACCCCCTCAAATTAACCACCAGTCACTAGACAACCAAACACCCCCTCAGATCAAACACCACTCAGTAGACCACACTCACGTCATGGAGTGGGTAGGCGGCGTGATACACTCCACTTCCCAGCAGACTGGTTATTCCTACCCAACAGAGAGAGGAAGAAGAACAGGGGCAGTTCATTCTCTGCTCTGAGAACCCTAATCTGTTCAGAGCACTGTAACCTGGGTAACCTTGTCCTTTGGTGGATGGTGGATGGAACTGTGTGGTTTTCCTTATTGTTGTTGTTGTTAAATGACTAGAATTCATATGCTAGATTTTTTTAAATCTTAGAAAAACCTGTTATGTATGTTACAACATTACAACACACAACATTAAACAAAAAAGCTAAAAATTATGTTGAACTAGCAAGTAGATTCACTCTTGTATATTTCAGGTGAAATGTGACATTAGCAGGCATTAGCTTACCCATACTGAACTTCGATTTTGTGCATTTGGTTCGTTTTAAAACTTCAAACACCTAAAATAAGGTTGATTAAACAGAACCAAACATTAATTAACAAACTTCACACAGAACATTGTATAAAATTCAATGTTATAATAATTACTATTATTAATTCAGTGATTGTTGTTTTATAAGGTACCTGAACATTATTATTTTCATAACTGAATAATAATATTTTTCATGAAAGATCATCAGGGTTATCAAAGACTTATAAGGTCAAGCAGTCAAGATAGGCCCATGACATAGCTGTGACACACACAAGACACACCCGTGACACACAAGTGACATACCCATGACACCCCTGACACACCCCTGAAGCACCTGTGAGGTACAGGTTAAAGGGGGAATGTTTTAGCATCTGACCATTTCATACTTACTATTGAGCTTCTTGTTTTGCTGTCAAAAAAGGAGTCTCTGTCAGACAGGTCAAACCTGCCCAGAAGAAAAGGCACGCGTGTGAGACGACAGTCAATAACGCCGTGTCCCCAGACCTGACAGTGCCTAGCCAATGAACAACATATTTCTCCAATTCTAAAAATCTCCATTATAAACATTTTTAAACAGGGCGCTTCACTATGTCTCCCAGAAATAGCTACTGGCAAAATGTAGATAAAGAAAAACATGTGACCAGGAGTGAGATTTTCCCTGTCTATCATAATATATAATCCTAATATTACACAACTGAGCACTTCCTCCTTATTTCCTGTCTTCATGATATCACCACTGCACAGTTAGAAGTAACTAGCATGGAGTCTGTCATGGTAGGGCGTAATTCATTCCGGAATAATCCAGCAGTGCAGCTGGGGGCAGTTTAGAGACTCGTCCACTTAAGTGTTCAGATCACTGCAATCCAGTGGTCAGGCTCTGACATGCCTCAGGACACACCCTGTCCCTCACACACCCACACACACTGCTCCATCTCACAGTCCCTCACCCGTCTGCGAATCCCGAACGTACACACCTGCAACTCGTTAACGTTCAGAAACGTGTCCTATTTAAGATCACAAGGAAGCATCTCCAGTGTGTCGTGGAGGCTGGATGAGACTACGGGGAAGTGCTCTTAAACGCTCACACTCTGACTCAGTAAAGACGTTCTCATCTCGCACGCACGCCTCGCTCCTCCTTGATGATGTCACAGTTTGTTTACTACAGTGGTCCCCCTTCCTCCTGGTTTAAGTAGGGTGGAAGGTGAGGAATAAAACACAATATGTCTGACTGGCTCTGCACTTTACAGTTACCATACCAGCTACAGCTGTACAAATCGGCACACCCCCCAACCCCCGCCAGAAATCACACACACTAAAATCCCCGTGTCAGATCTAAGCTGTACTAGCAAGCACACTCGCTGTGCTATGAACATGATGTTCTGTTATGAGCCTGGCAGAGATCTCAGATCAGAGCTAGTCGGTTAGTTCTGCTCAAGGCGCAGACTTTGCCTGGAGAGGCAGCGCTTAGCTTTTAGACTGTTTTTAAATGGATCCAGGATATGAGAAGAGCCCCAACACTAGATGTGTTTAAATCTAAACTAAGCTGTCCTTATTTGGCCAGGCTTTGAGCTCTGCTGAAACACTCTCCCCTCACATCCTGCAGCACTGCACTTTTAAGTGTGAAACACTACAGTGCATTTTTATTTCTTTCCACTTGTTATTCTTTGTGTTTATTTTCTTAATTGCTCTCAATGCTTGTTTAGTTGGAGTTTATGCACTTCATATTTTGTACAGTCTCAAAGCTCAGCAGTGAAAGAAGTGAAGTCACTGCCCTGGATCTCAGACAAAGCCATGAGCAAAGCATCTGATTGGCCGGCTGAAGTGTGTGTTTGACAGAGTCACTAACAGGTGCTGCTTTTCTCTGGAGAATGGGTATGAGAGGTGCTTCAGGTTCTCGCTCCTCTTCTCCTCGATGTTTGGGTGGAGCGGATCCGTCACTTTGCTGATGAAGGTACCGATCTTCTCCATCACGTTGCCGCCCTGCTTCACCCCGTACACCTGCGCGGAGACGCCGGGAGAGAGAGTCACAGTGTGAGACCTCAGCCATGAGCGGAAACTCCAGCGGCTTCTGTGAAGCGAGGACAGAGCTTTACTTTTTTGGTTGGCATTTTGAGCTTCATGAACTCCGCCTCCCGACAGAGCACATTCCACGGCGCGTGCACCTTCACAAAGCCCACCCCAGGAGTCTTAGTCTGAAACACAGGACAGACACAACATATCCAACAATACAACAATTACTGACGGTTCATCTCCCTGGATGGCCCATACAGCAGCAGAATACATTCTCATTTAGCCACAATTACCCACACATCAATACATGAAAAATCCATTGTTTTTAGATTTAAATTTCAACATAAATGCTTACACCACTTAGAAACACAGATTAATCCGAAATGGTTTTCAACCCGTATCACAGTCCTTGGTGTTGTTTCCACAGCTCATCCATCTGATGTTTGTTTTCAGATGTGGGTAATGTTCTGGGTAAAGTGTGATGATGACAGGGACAGATCTCCAGCGGGCTGCAAACCACTGGTCCAGGCTGAGCTGATGTCTGATAATCCAGAATGTTTTCATTCCAGTCGTGTGGCCTGTTTCCCCGTGCAGGCCGCTGCGAAACGGCAGGAGAGATGGCGCCTGGCTGAACCCCCACTGAAGTGGAAATGTTTGGGAATGGAAGCGTCTGAATTTGCACCTTACTTTGAGATGTTTGACATCAAGAAATGTCAGAAGCTTTCGAAAGTCAAAGTGTTTGAAAACCACAGAGCAAATAAAGCTCTTTGTGTGTTAAATTTCAACAGGTCCACATCGACACAATCTGCTGTTATTTGGGGAACACATAACCAAAGGAGTCATGGTGGGAGGAATTAGGAATGACTCACTGAGGAATCGTTGCAGAACAAGTAAAAAGTCATTCCTCTGTAGGTCATCCAGGAACAGAAATGGGAAAACACTATTTTCACATAGCAAAACAATTCCATTTGAGTGGATTATCTTTGACATGGTTTACAGTTGCTTTATTTCAGTGGTCCCAAAGTGAATTCCGAATGTAACAACTCCAGAGCAGTAACAAAACGGACAATTTCAGGACAGGGTGATGAATTTAGGAGAAAGTTGTGAGAAAGGGTTCTAAATCTGATCACCACAGCAAGATTATCACAGCACTTTAATATTGCCTTCTGGTAAGAAAGTAGAATGAAGATGAGATGAAAGACTATATAAACATTACTGCCCCCAAACACAGTGATGTGAAGACCTAGCTTGTCCAGAGAATGAATGAATATTGCAGGATGCTAAAGGAACATCTTCAACTTGGACATAAAAACTCCCTGAACTGAGCTGACCTAAGAAACATGAGTAAATTTGTTTTACTAGCTGACTTGAATGGTGTGCAGATGTGAGTCAGTGTCTTTGGTTCCGGACGGCTCCAGTTTGGCTAGTTTTACAACAGACATGCCGCCTGCACTAATCTCAAACTCCCCAAACACGGCCCAAGTAAACAGGAAACGTGAAACAAAGGAACATCAGCACTGTGCAGAGTTTCTGTGCAGGGAAAACAATAAAAGTAAACATCTGTGTGTTTCTGCAAACCCTCTGTGATCAGAGATGGCACACACACGGACAGTGACCAGCCTGTATGCAGCCAGGAGCAGAGGGGAGAACCCTGCAGAGACAGACGCAAAGCAGCCAGATCTGTGTGTGTGTGTGTGTGTGTGTGTGTGTGCGTGTGTGTGTGTGTGTGTGTGTGTGTGTGTGTGTGTGCCTTTATGTGTGTGTGTGTTTGTGTGTGCAAGGACAAACATATCCACGGCTGGCTATGTAGGAGATCTATCTTGTCAGAACAAGCAAAATGTTTTACAAAATGTTTTTACAAAAAATTTGTTTTTAAAACATCAAAATGCAAACACACGTCCTTTTGGTCCCCACATTATGGTCAGGGTCAGGTTTCAGGTTAAGTAAGAACATTCCCATCACATATATGTAGCATAAATGTGACATACCAAACACGGTATAAACATACATGTGTGTATGTCTGTGTTACTCCCTCAGCTACAGGATGTCTTGTGACCTGTGGAAGCTGATTTCCCATGTGACCAGGCGCCCTGGGGTCTGAAGGTCACCCATAAGGAACTCTATCCCAGATGTCAGGGACATGCCAGCCCTGACACATGCCTCTCCCTGGACCTGGGAAGGCTGAGACTTACAGTGGGGCCATAAGGAGTCATCCCGACAGCTGCCATTCCGCCATGCTCAGCACTCCCGGAAAGTGATATGTGTGGAGAATTTTGCCAAGCAACACGGTTGGAGTCTTTCATATAGCTAATGTGTTATCTCCGTGGGAGTGAGCCTACACGTGTCGAAAACACACATGGATGCTTGACTTCGTGACACAAAGCAGGTTCACTTCCCAGGACAGGAAAGCCCATCACTGGATCAGCAGAGAGATCAGCAGAGAGATCAGCAGAGAGAATCTGCTTGTCTAAAACAACCATAATATTCCAATAACTATCAGAGTCTTCAAAACCAGAAAACACCACCACCACATAAACATTACACACAACACAATGCAACTCTACACTGACCAACGTGCAAAACTAGCATTTTCTACATTTAACCAATCAGTATACGGAGACCAACTGCATGGTCAAGTCCTCACAAAGTCCCTCATGGTCAAGCATAAAAGAGGGAGAGGGTCAAAGGTGCCATGCGGTGTCATGCGGTGCCAGAGGTCAAAGGTCACCTGCAGGTGGACATTATTCTGTTAATGCTGCAATGTCAAACTATAATGTGGCTTTTGTGAACGTTCTCAGCACTTGGTCTGACAAAACCAGCTGAGCTGAGGGCACCAGGACAAAGGCTGTCTGGACCCGGACAGCAGATCCACTACCAGCAAGCCCTGCCCACCTGCCAGCCCCGCCCACCAGCAAGCCCCACCCACACACTTACGCCCTCATCCTTCTCCAGTTCCAGACCCATCTCCCTCAGGTTGCTCTCGAACTCCTCACGGCGGAGTCGCTTGTCGTCTTCGTGGTGGTCGGACCCGGAGTCCGCGCGGCCGTGCTCGGGGTCGGGCCGCGCGGCACAGGCCGTCGGGGCACGGCTGCTGCGCAGGCTCCGGGTCAGGGCGTTGTCCGTCAGGCGTGAGGAGTGTCTGCGTGAGCGGGAACCGCTGGGCTTCTTGATCTGGTAGGTGAGGACGTAGTCTACACGTCGCTCCCCATCCTGGAAGTAAAGACCGTGTCGGCACTGGTCTGTCTCCTCTGGGGACTGGGTGCTGAGCAGCTGGGGATAGGGGACCATGACAAGTGGGATGTGTTAGTGCACAGAGGAGCAACTGTTCTTAAACACAAAACACAAGGAGCCATTTAAATTACAGCTCTGGCTGAAATCAGATCACCAGAGAGATTAATAGCACAAATTATATAGCTTGAAGCAGATTACATAGTAGTTGGAGTTTTTAATCGGACTGATCTGCATTTATTTAAAACTGGATGTTTATCCCAAAGTGGGCACCTGCTCAGTGGGCCTGTGTGGGTGTACGCAGGCTTGTGTTTAGATTATATCACACAACATTCATGTCAGACAGGTTTAAGTCTGATTAAATGGGGTGCTATACAGTATTAGTGATAGTCTGATTAAATGGGACATTATACAGTATTAGTGATAGTCTGATTATTACAATGTTTGCAATGTTTATGTTCTGTATAAATAAATCAACCTGCCAAGTTCAGTGCAGACTGCAATGTAAACTCAACTTTAGCATAACCACATTATCAACAGTAAAAATATTTTCAAAAATCCAGCCTGAGTATATTGATAGGACTGACCTAACACCTTTGCTATTCCTATAAACATTATGTCACATTAAGCGCCTCCTCTGCCAGAGCACAGAAAAGCGTTTAATGCTGTAGGTTTAGTGGTGTGGCGTGTGAACGCGTGATCCACGCCTGCTGCTGGCTTTAAGAGGCAGGCTGCGCAGCGTCAGGGTGGAACATGATCCGTATGAGACTCCAGACTTACTCTTGCAGTGAGACACATTCCACACATCTCCTACCGTCAACTAGTGGGGTCACCCCCGCCCCAGGCAAACACTCAGCCTTGCACGCTAAACACACACACACACACAAAAACAACACAAACAACATATACTCACATACTGGCTACACACACACACACACACACAAGCAGCACATATACACATACAGGCTACACATACACACACACACACACACACACACACAAAAGCTACCCATGCACACACATGCTACACACACACACACATACACACAAACAACACAAACTACACATACTCACATACAGGCTACACGCACACACACAACACATACTCAAATACAGGCTACACACACACACACACACACACACACACACACACACACACACACACACACACACAAGCAGCACATATACGCATACAGGCTACACACACACACACTCACAGACACACAAAAGCTAAACATGCACACACATGCTACAAACACACACACAAACACAAACACACACACACACACACACACACACACACACACACACATTTCCGCACCTGCTGCTGGCTGCCTCCAAAATGACCAAGTCAACAACAGTTAAAATGCATGAAATTTACAGGGGCAATGTAAGAAAATCTTTGTGTCTGAATGATCAGTGAAAAGCCCAATTCTCATCAGACAGGCTGGAAATGGAGAAGTCATGGCACACAGAAAAGGGTAGAGTAGCACAGGAAAGAATAGTTTAATTATAACTGTGAAACAGAATAAACCTTATTATACATAAGAATAAATCTTATTATGAACAGGGAAATAATTCATCTTCATATAGAAAAAAAGTATTCAGAGCAATCCTAAAATCTCTGCTTAATTAAACTAAAATATTAATTTTAAAATCCCTAATGGCTTAAACTTTGTCATTGTGGCCCCCATTTGAATAATGACCCCTTCATGTGGATGAAACTAGCAGACAATTACTGGTGAGTTTAATCTACATTTACTCTAGATTTATCAGTCAGGGTATTCCACTACACCACACATACTGCATTTGAGTAACATGACATGTGGGGATATTACAGTTAAAAGCAGAGTCTTTGGTGATTGATTAAAATCTTAAAACTCATATGACAGCCTTGAATAACTTGCATCTTTGCTATGTCAACAGTTCTCACCGTAGCACGTACCATAGAACCAGATCTCTCTGTCTCTTAACACATATTCAGGAACAGTCGGTCATTTGTTGTTCTCCCAATTGCTAAGTCTGATTTAGACCTGATCGATGTTCGGACTTGTGATGAGCTGAAACCACTGCAAAATTAGGGCTCAACTTCTGCAATTCCACTGGGCCTTTTGGCAGATGGCGCTGAACTGGAATTAGCAGCTGGGCTTCAGAAGGGCACGAGGACTTTGTTTACACACACACGAAACATGACGATGAAACATGACAGCGAAGAACATGACGATGAAACATGCCATCAAATCCCCCTGCTCTCCAGTCACAGCAGTTGCCAGAATTGTCGATTTGCTATTAT
>NC_137512.1:25160000-25170000 GCF_041902795.1 Electrophorus electricus | reverse complement strand
CAGTAAGGGAATGTGTGTGTGTGTGTGTGTGTGTGTGTGTGTGTGTGTGTGTGTGTGTGCGCCACTCTCTGTAAGTGGAAGTGAAAGAACAAAAACTGATCCTAGAACAGGCCTCTCCCTCCAATCAGACTTACACATCAGCATATCAAGAGTGGATGAGCTTATTAATGACCACAAAGTATTTCTCAATCTATTAATAATTTAGCTGTGCATAAAGAAAGCCATGATTGTGGCCCTGCAATAACCTTGTATACAGAAAGGAAAATATGGCAAAAAAAAAAAAATCATATGTAAATAAATCTGGTTTGTTTGCTTTTGATACTGGGGTTGAGATGACTAAAGTGTTTTGCTGAAAGCACTTCAGTTCTTTAAGATGTTTAACAGAGGCTTCAGTAACATAGCTGACTTTCTTATGTAATAGCATGTGTTTAAACAGTTTCAACATTGACCAGTCCTTCCCCATTTCAGACAGACTGGTTCGCTGTTTAAAACAGAACTGCCTGCTTTAACACACAAAGATGTTTTTGTGTCATTGCCTTTTAGAGCTCTAATGTTGGCCCACCTAGTTCATATACACTTAACTGACATCAACATTGGCATGTGAATTTCATCAGAAAATACAACAAACGGACAGAAAGGTTGGTAACCATCAAGTCTGAGACTTTAAAACAACTCCTGATGTACCATGAGACTCTGATATGAGGCTGACCTGTGACACCGCTGTTCATTTTAAATGTTGGTTTATGTAGAGAACTCTAAACATCTGCTATCTGTCTTTGCTGCCTCTGGAGCCACACTGTGGAGTTTCCTTTATTAGACGCTACAGTCCCACCCTGTTTGTTTAAACGCTGCCATAACGGCACAAACAAAGAGACTTTAAGAGGGTGAAAGCTTGCAAACCCGTTGGGGATCAAACAAACACAAGAAACACACAACGCAGTTTTTTACTTCTCTACATGACTGACTGATGTTAAGCTTATCTACATTAAAACACCTCATGTGAAATACCACGAAAACCTTTCTAACAAGGCGCTTTTGAAACAGTGGGACACGCCTGCTGCGTTATTTAGACTTGCAGTATGTTTCTGGTTTTGTGTTGTGGTAGGACTGTGATTATAAACTGTGACTGGGGTTGGTGGTGTAGTTGTCATTTGTGGCGTGTCGTTGTAGTTTGTGGTGTAGCCCGTAGCCTGATCGTGACTGGCTCCCTCGTGGGAGGCATGGTCAGACAGGCAGACAAGGATCCAGTGCAGGGTGGAGTTCACACGCACGCACACACACACACACACACTACATACCTCCAGTGTATGAAGATACTTTTATCTTGCGTCACATCCGTGTTATGTATTCAGTAATCATCTTCTAGGTTAGTACACTGGTATTAAAAGGAGCTCATGAGCCCATGAATGTGAACACAAACATCTGTTAAAGGGAGGGAATGGTGCTATTACTGATGCAGCAAAACAGTCTGAGTTGTACTGAACAGTCTCGGTTCTACAGGACAGTCTCAGTTGTACTGAACAGTCTCAGTTGTACTGAACAGTCTCGGTTCTACTGAAAAGTGTCAGTTGTACTGGACAGTCTCAGTTGTACTGAACAGTCTCGGTTCTACTGAACAGTCTCGGTTCTACTGAACAGTGTCAGTTGTACTGGACAGTCTCAGTTGTACTGAACAGTCTCGGTTCTACTGAAAAGTGTCAGTTGTACTGGACAGTCTCGGTTCTTCTGAACAGTGTCAGTTGTACTGGACAGACTCGGTTTTACTGGACAGTCTCGGTTCTACTGAACAGTGTCAGTTGTACTGGACAGTCTCGGTTCTACTGAACAGTGTCAGTTGTACTGGACAGTCTCGGTTCTACTGAAAAGTGTCAGTTGTACTGGACAGTCTCGGTTTTACTGGACAGTCTCGGTTCTACTGAACAGTGTCAGTTGTACTGGACAGTCTCAGTTGTACTGAACAGTCTCGGTTCTACTGAAAAGTGTCAGTTGTACTGGACAGTCTCGGTTCTTCTGAACAGTGTCAGTTGTACTGGACAGTCTCGGTTTTACTGGACAGTCTCGGTTCTACTGAACAGTGTCAGTTGTACTGGACAGTCTCTGTTCTACTGTGCTCTCTGTACTCATCACAGTCTGATGGGCATAAGAACAATATAAAGGGAGAACTAAACTTCTAATGTACTCCACCCAAAAAGTGGCAGGAAAGTGGTCAAGCAGGCAGATGGCAGTCAAGTGCAGGGTGGAGGGTCCACGCACACACACACGCACACACGCATGCAAACGCGCACACACACGCACACGCACACACACGCACACGCACACACACAAACTTATTTAAATTTACAGCATTTAGCAGATGCTCTTATTCAGAGCGATTTATAAAAGTGCTTTGTCATTTACTCATAGAGTACATCCCAGTACAGTACAGTAGGTTAGAGTCCAAAATATCAATGAACTAGATTACTGTAGAATACAGGAATCACTGCTGATGACTAGAAGTATGAACACATAAAGGTCTATCTTAGACATTAATAAGTGCAATAAACAATAAGTGTTAGAGTTTGTTAAACAACATAAACAACATAAAAATACCCTACAATAAGTCTAATTTAGTCAGTCAATATGAGAGCAGTGTCAGTTGTGCTTTAAATATTCTGCAAATAGATGGGTCTTGAGTCAGTGTTTGAAGACTGCAAGGGACTCTGCTGTCCAGACAGTAAGTGGGACTTCATTCTACCATCTTGGAGCCAGGACAGAAAATAGTCTCGATGCTTGTCGTCCATGAGACCTGAAACATGGTATTTCAAGCCGAGCCATACTTGAGGTTCGAAGTACTCCAGGTTCAGATCAGGCTTTGACCATTGACCTCATGTATGAAGGGGCTGGTCCATTTTTGGCTTTGTAGGCAAGCATCAAGGTTTTAAATCTGTTGCATGCAGCTACTGGTAGCCAATGAAGGGAGCGCAGCAGTGGAGTAACGTGTGAACTTCGGATGATTGAAGACCAGTCGTGCTGCTGCATCCTGGACAAGCTGTAGAGGTTTGATGGCTCTTAGAGGAAGACCAGCAAGTAGCCAGTTTCAGTAGTCTAGCTTTCAGATCACAAGAGACTGCACAAGCACCTGGGCAGCTTCCTGTGAGAGAAAGGGTTGAATCCTTCGTATGTTACAAAGGAGGAATCTGCAAGACCGGGTTAGATTAAAAACATGCAGCTTCAGATGGTGATACCAGGGAGTTCTCAAAGGAAACTGTGAGGTCATGTTAAGGGTTGGGAGTACCTGAGATGAACAGAAGCTCAGTTATATTGGGGTTGAGCTTCAAGTGGTGGGCTGTGATCAAAGATGCAATGTCAGTCAAGCATGCTGAGAAATGTCTGGAGACCTGCGTGTCAGAGGGTGCAAAAGAAACAAATAATTAAGTGTCATCAGCATAGCAGTGGTAGGAGAAACCATGAGAAGATATTACATCACAAAGAGAACAAGTATACAAAGAGAAGAGAAGGGGGCCAATACTGAGCCCTGTGGAACACCAGTGGAGAGTCACACGGTTTGGATGTGGATCCTCTCCATGTCACCTGATAGGACCGTCCCTCCAGATAGGACTGATACCATCTCCAAGCAGAGCCAGTCACACCAAGCCTGGAGAGAACAGAGAGAAGAGTGTTGTGGTTCACTGTGTCAAAGGCTGCTGAAAGGTCTAGAAGAATCAAAACAGATGACTGTTTGGCAGCTTTAGCGGCATGACGTTTCTCAGTCACCACTATGAGGGCCGTTTCTAAAGAATGTGCTGGTTTGTAGCCAGACTGATTGGGATCATGCAGCTTGTTCTGGGTGAGAAAAAGAGACAGTTGATTATAAACTGCTCATTCAAGGGCTTTTGAGAGGAAATAGAGAAGTGATACCGGTCTGTAGTTGGTAACACTGGAGCTGTCAAGTGTGGTCTTCTTGAGGATTGGTACCATCCTGGAGGTTTTGAATGCAGTTCGCATGTATCCAGAAGATAAGGAGTTGTTGATGATGACAGAGATGAAAGGAAGCAGATCTCTTGCGATTGTCTGGAACAGAGCAGAAGAAATCGGATCCAGTGGGCATGTAGTCGGTTTGCTGGAAGTCAGGAGTTGAATAATTTCATCTGTGAAGAGAGGAGAAAAAGAAGTCAAGAGTTGGATGTTGGGGAATGCACGTTGGTTGGAGGAGTGGGAACAGAGGAAAAGGACTGGTGGATTGCTGCAACCTTCTCCTCAAAGAAGGTGATAAAATCTTCCAGAGTAAGAGGGGAGGAAGGAGCAGGAGGGGGAGGATTAAGGAGAGAAGAAAAAATAGTGAAGAGCTTGTGTGGATCAGATGATGATGATTCGAATTTCTCTCTGTAGTAGGATGACTTTGCAGATGTTACTTACAGTGAGAACTTGGAAAGTTCTTGCATGAGCTAAGGTCTGAATCTATGCGAGATTTCCTCCACCGCCTCTCTGCAGTCCTTAGTTCTCTCCTGTGGCAGTGAAATGTTTCTGTTAGCCAGGGGGCAGGTGGGGAGGACTTAGCAGGTCTAGAGGAGAGAGGGCACAGAAGATTCATTGATGAGGAGAGTGTAGAAATGAAAGAATTTGTAACTGTATCCAAAGAGAGAGAAGACAGAGAGTCAGGGTGAGGAAGAGTGGACACAACAGTAGAAGTAAGGGAAGAGGGAGTTATGGAGTGCAGATTGCGACGGAGGAAGGAGGAACATGTTGGAGAGGACTGGATGGAAAGAGAAGGAAGGAAGAGAGAGAAGGATAGACAGTGATGGTCCGAGAGGTGGAGGGGGGTGACTGTGATGTCCGATGTTGTGGTGGTCCGGGTGAAGATCAGGTCCAGAACATTGCCCGCTTTGTGAGTTGGAGGAGAGTGGTTGAGGGTGAGGTCAAATGCTGTCAACAGCGGAGGGATGCAGGAGGAATGCAGCTTGTCTGATTGAAGGTTGAAGTCTCCAAGGAGAATGAGTGGATGTCCTTCAATGGGGAAATGACTCAGAAGGATGTGGAGCTCATCAATGAAGTGATCCAGGGAACCTGGAGGGCGCTAGATGGCAATGATAAGAAGTTTGGTGGGGAAAGACACTGTAATGGCATGAAATTCAAAAGAGGAGATGGAAAGTGTAGAGAAGGAAAGTGGAGTGAAACGCCACTCTGGAGACATTAGTAAACCTGTGCCCCCACCGCTGCCGAGACACCTCGGAGAATGAGTGGATGAAAAGGCAGAGGAGTCAGGGGTGATCCATGTTTCTGTTAGAGCCAGGAAGTGTAGGAAGTGTAGGGATGCTAATGCTGAGATGAAGTCAGACTTCTGGACAGCAGAATGGCAGTTCCAGAGCCCTCCTGCCACCACGATATGTGATGGTGTGGAGCGTTGTGAGTAGGTGAGGTTGCTGAGATTGAGACATCTATGATTGTGTCGAGGAGATCTGTGGGATATGTGGACAGGAAATGTGAAACACATTTCAGATGCTTAATTTGTGGATGTATGAGATAAAAGATTGAGATAATATAAGATACTTAGCTGAGTTTGTGAAGTCCTGTAGGTGAGATGTAGATGAACTGATCGAGAGCACCACCAAACCTTCTCCAGATGTTGATTACCGCTGAGTCATCCTAATTTAATAAGTGCTGAGCCCACCCCTCAATTCACACCTAAGGCCAGGATGAAACTATGGTAGTGAGTAATTACAGCTAACAAGCAACTAACAATAAGCCTTGAATTTCACAGAATCTAAGGCAAAGGTAAATGAACTCAGAGCCTACCAACCAGATGATAATCCAACAAGACAAACCAAACACACACACACACACACACACACACACACTCACACGCACACACCCGCACACACACTCACACACACACCCGCACACACACACACATCCGCACACACACACTCACACACACAGACACACCACACACACCATACCACACACACACACACACACACTCACACACTCAGATACACACACACTCACACACACACACCCGCGCACACACACACACACACGCACACACACACACACACACACTCACACACACACACACACACACACCCGCGCACACACACACACACACTCACACACACACACTCACACACACACACACACTCACACACACCCGCGCACACACACACACTCACACACACCCGCGCACACACACACACACACACACACACACACACACACACACTCACACACACTCACACACACACACACACACACACACACACTCACACACACACACACTCACACACACTCACACACACACACTCACACACACTCACACTCACACACACACACCCGCGCACACACACACACACACACACACACACACTCACACACACCCGCGCACACACACACACACACACACACACACACACACACTCACACACACACACACACACACACACACCAAGTGCACCATCATTTCCACCGTCACACCTTGCTGGAGATCATGTCAATGACAAAGAACATTGGCACTCTTTAATCTACTAGGACTCTATAATCTATAGTTAATCTTTAATATATTGATTTTTTTGGTTGTTTCTTGAGCCCGGTTTTACAAATTAGAGACTCTAGACACAGAATCTAGTGAAGATCTATGATTTGTGTGTAGCTGCCCTCTGTTAGAGGAGACTGAGGGCTACAGTAATACTGTGTCCTCTTGAGGTCTGGTGTGTGTGTTGTGTACACAGATGGAAGTCCCATTGCATATCGACGTGCATCTCAGCAAGTATATGTGCGCATATTTGCGTGAGGAAATCTCCAGAGCATCTCCAAGGCGCGTTCTCACAGCACGGATGGATGTGGGGTTTAATGAACTCCAGCTGGAGTGGTGCCCTGGGTCTTTCAGGGTGGGAACCAATATTCTCCAGTACCTCGCTTGTTCAGGACAAGAAAGCGGGGACACCCAGTGGCCAGAGGTTAACACCCTTGCACTTAGAATGGAGAGAAGTTACAACAAGCAACTGTTAGCAGAAAGTCCTAGAAACCAAGCCAAGAAAAGGTCAGGAAATTGTTGTAGGACTAGGTGTAAAAACTGTCATTCCTGATAGTGTGTTAGAGATCAGGGACAGAGTCAGAGAGACGGTTATTAGTAATGACCTGTGGGACACCCAAACCCTTAGCGTCTGACTTCTGTACAAAGTACCTCAAAATGTTCAGCAGGAACAGTAACTTACTGTAAAAACATTTAAAAAACAATTTAATTAAATATTCATAGAACAAGTGTACGTTGGGAATATTATGTAACATACATAGAAAACATCCTCAGAATAACAGTCATCATTCTGGCAAATCATCACACTGCAAACCGTAGGCAACGTGTCACTGATGGCTTTTCTGCGCTGTCTCCGTATTCCAGCACCTTGGATTTAACAAGAAACACCGAAGCTTTGGGACTGCCTTCGCTCCGGAGGAATAGTGCATTTCTGAATGGGCGTTTATGCAAGAAAAGCCGAGCACCACAGAAGACTAGCAGCAAGCAGAAAGGGAGCCAGGTGTACAAACCCACAGTCACGGATTTGCACCTGACTGCCAAACATGATGATTTTATTTAAGGTTATTACCTGCAGAGTCATCTGCAGTCCCCTGAAAGACAGACTGTGTGCTGTGTCAGGTGAACCTCAGAGGCCGCGGTCGCAAATAAAGAGCCTCAGATTAAAACTACCTTTGTGCAGTCTGAACTCACAGTTACCGCATCATGTCAAACCAACCGAGCTGGAGTGCAGAGCAAAAAACAAACAAAACAAACATCCCTGCTGAGTTATTTATGAACTAAGACTGAAATATACAGAATTACATTGTTACTGTACAGTTACTAAGCCATTAATGTTCTACATGGTTTAAATGTTTTTATACACTTACATTTGATATGTAAACTGCATTAGTAACATATTATCATGTATAAATCT
Source organism: Electrophorus electricus (assembly GCF_041902795.1). Taxonomy (NCBI): domain Eukaryota; kingdom Metazoa; phylum Chordata; class Actinopteri; order Gymnotiformes; family Gymnotidae; genus Electrophorus; species Electrophorus electricus. The sequence continues at coordinate 25,162,078 of NC_137512.1, read as the reverse complement.
CATGATCATAAAACATTCACATGGTCCTGTAAGGTAGCTTATGTAAGGAAAAAGTCCCGTGACACGTGACAATTTTTGTATATTATATTGCTTTTACATTAGAACGTATATACATTATACAGACCAACAGAGCATTTAGACAATACAATCATTTATAAAACATTTAAATACTCTATAAAAATAAAATTACAATTTTTTTTGTAATTTTCATTTGAAAATCTTCATCCTTTGATTAAATCCAGACAGTCAACAGCGTCGCGTGTACAAGGCATCTGTGCAGTGAAAAAACACATTATACACAGACACACGCACACATATGAACACATTATACACAGACACACACACACATATGAACACATTATACACAGACACACGCACACATATGAACACATTATACACAGACACACGCACACATATGAACACACACAAACATTTTATTCTGCTACATTTAGTAATAAAAATTAACTAAACTGGGTTGTTTGCTATTTGACTGAAACAATTTAAATGTGCAAAATAATGTTTTTGTACCTCAAAAGTTAATTAAACAGAAATCAGACATTTTTTCATTGCTTATGTTTTCATAATAAAACTGGTTTGCACTATACATAGTGCTTTACATCAAGGTCACAAAGGTCAATTCCCTGATCGACTGATCGACGGATCGATCGATAAACTGATAGATAAATAGATCAACAGATTGATAGATAGATGTATTCTAGGAGGGTAACTATTTGCGTATGTCAAAGCAATTCACCTGTACTGATTTTTCCAAACCTCAGCAGAAGTGCTCTCCTTGATCACCTCATACCAGCCCAGTGTCAGCCCCGCCCACGGCCCCGCCCACCAGAGACAGAGGGTAGCAGATACAGGCCTCACCACATATGCACTACAGGTAGGTGTGCCTAAAACAGTGGCCAAGGAGTGTATGACCATTTTGGGTCACCTCCATGCCCAGTGTACATGCCATGCGAGTGACTGCATGGGCACTCGCTAGTTACGTGCCAATGTAGATGCCAGCTGAATTAACGCGCCTGCCCGTGAAGGAGAGAAAGAGGCGCCCGTGCTATTGATCGTCCGCCAGGGGGTCTCGTGTGGTTGGAGTGTGTGGTATTTGGTGTTTTTACGGGTCGGGGGGGCCTTGCTGTGCCTCGCTGGAATGCTGACCTCTGTGGTAGTCCGGAGCCACGTTCTCGTATACGGGATACAAGCGGTTCTCTTGTCTCTGCAGCTCTCGCGCACGGAGAACATCTCGCACACACTGGTGAAGGTAGGTGTACTGACTCTGGGAATCACACACACCAGCAGGTAAATAACCTACACTCCCTAACAGCTCAGAATATGCAATACATTTCTGTACATTGTGTGAGAGGCAGGGTTGGGGTCAGGGGTCAGGGGTCACCTCTGTCTGGACCATGTGGGAGCGGTGGAGCCGCAGGTCGAACACGGCTCCGTAGATGTCCACTATGTCCTTCGTGTCCAATTGCTGAAGGACTCGGTCCAGACAGATGAAGGTGCCAGTGCGGCCAACTCCAGCACTGCAGACGAGCATACACACACACACACACACACACACACACACACACACACAGACACACGCACACACACACACACACACACACACACACACACACACACACACACAGACAGACACAGACACACACACACACGCACAGAGCACAAACATATAAGAGCCAGCAATTAAATGTTCTGTTTTAAAAAGTTGGCAGTTTGTACCATAATTTCAGAAATTGTTTTCAGCGTCAACAATTATGATGTGAAATACATGATGAGTATCATACCGTACACCATACACAGAGGACCCACACACCACACATACAGCAAACCACACACAGTGTACAACCGACATCGTGGTCACCTGCAGTGCACAACAGTGGGTCCGGAGCTGGGCGTCCTGTTGATGTAATCCCGTACGGTTCTCACAAACTGCACCAGGGACCGTGTGGTCTCGGGCACACCGTGGTCGGGCCACACCGTGTAGTGAAACTGCCGCACTATTCTGGAGTAGTTCAGCTGGTCCTCCTGTAGACACACGCAGGCTGACATGAGCACACAGTGTC
>NC_137512.1:25147500-25150000 GCF_041902795.1 Electrophorus electricus | reverse complement strand
CCTGCTGCTGATCAGCCATAGTCTGAAACATTTCACCACTGACACATCAGAAAAGACCTTTTGTTTAAAGTGCCCAGTTTTTCTACACTGGAACAGTGCTGGTGAGAAGCCTGACCCATACGTAGTTTACTGGGACTAAGATTTCATTTAATTAGATGTTCTATTATATGTCATGTTTTTAAATATATTATCATGTTTGATCTTGCAGTTTCCCCTTTGTAATGTTTTCTTTGTAAAACCTTTTGAGATTCTGGACTCAAAATGAAAGTATGAATAAAGATTCTTCTTCTTCTTATTCTTCTTCTTATTATTATTGCTGTTGATGTTGTCATTTTATTGTTGTTTATTGTTTTTGTTGTTGTTATTCTAGTAAAGGGTGAGGTGGGCTCATACCTGTCCTGCCCTCAGTGAACTGGGTGCTGAGGTTGGGGCCGCTAAACGTGGACACCACGACCTTGTACAGGCGGCCGGGCGTGAGCGAGGAAAGGAGTAGCTGCTCCGTGGTGCTGCTCAGCGTGATGGGAGGAAACACCTTCATGTCACTGAACAGGAGCTGAACCTCGTAATGATCTACATCGCCTGGTGGAGACACCCATGTGACCCGCAGCTCCTCAGTACCTCGCCCGGCCAGCGTGAGGTTGCGCACGCCTGCGGGCACTGAGCCCACAGAAAGCACGTGAGTGGAGGAGAGGGAGAACACAGTGCACGTGAGTGGAGGAGAGGGGGAACACGGCGCACGTGAGCGGAGGAGGGGGGAACACGGCGCACGTGAGCGGAGGAGATGGAGAACACAGCACACGTGAGCGGAGGAGAGGGGGAACATGGCGCACGTGAGCGGAGGAGGGGGGAACACAGCGCACGTGAGCGGAGGAGATGGAGAACACAGCACACGTGAGCGGAGGAGAGCGGGAACACAGGGCACGTGAGCGGAGGAGAGGGGGAACACGGCGCACGTGAGCGGAGGAGAGGGGGAACACGGGGCATGTGAGCGGAGGAGAGGGGGAACACGGCGCACGTGAGTGGAGGAGGGGGAACACAGCACGCGTGAGCGGAGGAGAGGGAGAACACGGCACACGTGAGCGGAGGAGGGGGGAACACACCGCACGTGAGCGGAGGAGATGGAGAACACAGCACACGTGAGCGGAGGAGAGGGAGAACACGGTGCACGTGAGCGGAGGAGAGGGGGAACACGGCGCACGTGAGCGGAGGAGATGGAGAACACAGCGCACGTGAGCGGAGGAGAGGGGGAACACGAGGCATGTGAGCGGAGGAGAGGGGGAACACGGGGCATGTGAGCGGAGGAGAGGGGGAACACGGCGCATGTGAGCGGAGGAGAGGGGGAACACAGCGCACGTGAGCGGAGGAGATGGAGAACACAGCACACGTGAGCGGAGGAGAGGGGGAACAGCACACGTGAGCGGAGGAGAGGGGGAACACAGCGCACGTGAGCGGAGGAGAGGGGGAACACAGCGCACGTGAGCGGAGGAGCGGGGGAACACGGCGCACGTGAGCGGAGGAGAGGGGGAACACGGCACACGTGAGCGGAGATGAGGGGGAACACGGGGCAAGTGAGCGGAGGAGAGGGGGAACACGGCGCACGTGAGCGGAGGAGAGGGAGAACACGGTGCACGTGAGCGGAGGAGAGGGGGAACACGGTGCACGTGAGCGGAGGAGAGGGGGAACATGGCGCATGTGAGCGGAGGAGATGGAGAACACAGCACACGTGAGCGGAGGAGAGGGAGAACACAGCACACGTGAGCGGATGAGATGGAGAACACAGCACACGTGAGCGGGGGGAGGGAGAACACAGCGCACGTGAGCGGAGGTGGGGGGAACACACCGCACGTGAGCGGAGGAGAGGGGGAACACAGCGCACGTGAGTGGAGGAGAGAGAGAGAACACAGCACACATAAGCTGAGTTAACAGAGACTCTCAAACTGTGAGGCTAAATGCCAGTAATAAGATTTTACGTGATGATTTTATATTTTATGATTTTGTATTTTATTTAACATTGTAAACAATGTACAAAAAGAAAACAGTTACCTAAAAAATTTGTAGGAAACAAAAGATTAACAAACATTCGGTTTATTTACATCTAAAACTCTTCAAACTTCTCATGATCATTTATTACTTTTGAACAGTTTCTATGACGTTACTGTCAGACTACTGTCTCATTACACGTGTACTCACGTGTGCGTCCGTGCGTGGACACGCTGGACACGTACTTCCCACTCCACGTGCTGACGATGACCGTGTAGAGGCGGCCTGGTACCAGGCCCGTGAACACACACTCGTTCTGATACCGAGGGACCGTCTGGTTCTGGTGGAAGATGTTGTTGTGTTTGATGGCCACCTGGTAAAAGTCAAAGTCTCCAGCCACGTGGCGCCAGTACACCCTGAGAGAGTCTTCTCGTGCCATGTGGGTCGCCGTCGGGGTCAAGACAGGGGACGGTTCTGAGGACGGAGATGTAAACACGACCCCGGCAACATAAACACGCAA